>NW_028261385.1:88110179-88310179 GCF_051295495.1 Thamnophis sirtalis
AGATTTCCCAATTAGGCAGCTTTTCTGCATATCCAACCCAAATACTCTAGAGCTAAATTTAATATTCTGCCTTTGATTCTTTTCAAAAGCAGGTTTCATAAACCCTCATTTTCTCAGAAGTTTTATCCATGTGAATTTGGTAAATTGAGACAAATACACTGCTACTACTATTACTTACTACTACTACTACTACTACTACTACTACCACTACTACTACTGTACCATTACCACCACCATTAATATTAATTCAACTTTTATTTTCATAAAATCCAAGACATTCAGATGAATTTTATGTTCAATTACTTAGCCGATAGCAATTCTGAGGTCATACTTAAGAGTTGGCAAATTTTACTCCTTAGCAACAAAAACACACAAAAAGACTCCAAAGGGCTGACTCAAAGACATTTGGAGGAAAGGCAATAACATTTATATTAATTCTATACTATTACTATTACTATACTATATACTATATTATACACTATATTATACTGAATATTTTTAATTTGGCAACCAGTACTTTGACTGTATTCTTGTTTAAAACCAAATCATAAGGTTTTCTCTTTTTTTTCCTTCACTTCCTTACTTCCACATTTTGACATAGTTAATCTGAACAACATAGTTCATATGAAAGTCGTGGTAAATTTGGCTTCTTAAGGTCACGTTCTATTTTTTCCAGGGAGATGTCCTTCCTTTTACACAAATTAGAATAGTATTGATGAAAAGTTTTTGGCATAGTGAAATTTTCTCCTGTACTTTTAAAAATTGTACAATTTGTATATATTCTAAATTGCTCTTAATAACCAATTTCTGTCCCAAACTATTCTTGTCGATGTCTTCATTTAAATCTTTCTAAAAAAAACTTATTACAATCTTTGACTATCCAATCTTCCTGTAAGATTTTCTATTTTTTCCATTTGCAAAGGATTGTTATTTTGTACAAAATCAGAAACTGTTCTCTTTCTTTCATCCGAAGGCTTCAAAAATATTCAGCTAATCTGTGCCAAGGTACTATGCTGCATACCTGAAACAATTACTTGCTTCAATAAAACATATGTTGCTTATAAATCCTGGAGTTAAAATTCCAAGATCTCTTATTATTTCTAGCTTTCATCTGCCCACCTGTAAACTGTAAATTAACTAATGTTTCTATGACATCAAACAGCTGAAGTCAATGGTATCCAGAACAGTACTGCCTGTAAAATCCAACTGTGTAACAAACCTTGAGAAATAAATTGCAACTATATGTTAGAAGACTCCAAAGAAGAAATAATGTCAGATAATTAGAAATTCATTAATCCAGGCAAAAACTTAAATGAGAACATATTCAAAATTGTTTTTAATTTTATCAATTTGAGTGCTACTGTGAGGCATTAACAACCAGACCCACGTGCAAAGAGTTCAAATTAGCTACTTTATATCCCAATTCTATTTCATAGCAATCTTCCCAGATTAGCAGTTTGCACCTGGGCCAGACTAGATAAAATTCAACAGAATTCAAGGGGGTGGAAGTTGGATGTTGACCTCGTGTCTATGTAATGATTCCAGACTAATTCCCTACTTGACTCTTCTACCTGGCTCAGCCAATCTCTCTCTCTGACAGTTGCCATATTACTTTTCAAATCTGTATTCCACTTTTAAAGGCTACAACACATATTTTTGATATTATTAATTTTAAAACAAATAATAAATCTCAGAATTATAAATTGAAACAGTACGTCTTGTTGTCTTTTCAAAAAGTGAAGAGATTGGGATTAATCACAGTTCCTGAGTTTTAAAGTTACACAAGGAAAGAACTTTACTGCCTGCCTAGTAGAGGAGCTTTTATAATAGGTCCTCTCCTATAGATCTCACATGTTAACAGGTTTTTTTTATTTCTTTATTTCTGAATGTCTTTGGGGAAGCCTGAAAAACATACCAGAAGTCTGCAACCTTAATATTCTTGTTCCCATGAAGTTCAGTTATACTTTCTGTGCATACTCAAGGCTACAAATATATACATGATAAAAACTAAATAAATTGTGGTGGAATCTATTGGCCTTATTTCTGAAATAAATATACACTACACAATGTTGGTAAGCATTTCATTGGTTTGGAATTATAAAAATAAGTTTAGTGAAATCTTGTTTTGCACATTTCTCTTCCAATGAAATCAGCCATAATTATGTTTATGTGTTGGATGCAGTGACGTGCGGTGAGGTTTATGGCTGGTGAGGCACTGACACAGTGGTGGGTTTCAAATTTTTTTAGACTTGTGGACTTCAACTCCCAGAATTCCTCAGCCAGGCATGCTCAGTTCCGATTTATGAGCCGAGGTGGCGCAGTGGTTAAATGCAGCACTGCAGGCTACTGCTAGATCAGCAGTTCAGCGGTTCAAATCTCACCGGCTCAGGGTTGACTCAGCCTTCCATCCTTCCGAGGTGGGTAAAATGAGGACCCAGATTGTTGGGGGCAATATGCTGACTCTCTGTAAACCGCTTAGAGAGGGCTGAAAAGCCCTATGAAGCGGTATATAAGTCTACTGCTATTGCTATTTAAAGCGACAGCATTTGTTTTTCTCCTTTGCGAAAAAGTTTCCTTCATTCTTTTTCTTCTCTCTCCCCCTCCTTCAGTGGTGGGTTTCAAAAATTTTTGGAACCTACTCTGTGGGTGTGGCCTCCTTTGTGGGAGTGGCTTGCCGGCCATGTGTTTTCTTTCTTTCTTTCTTTCTTTCTCTCTCTCTCTCCCTCCCTCCCTCTCTCTTTCCTTCTTTTGTCTCTCTGTCCCTTTTTTCTTTTTTCTTTCATCTCTCAATCTTTTTCTTTTTTCTTTTTTTTCTTTATTTATTTCTTCCTTTCTTTCTCTTTTTTTCTTTCTCTCTCTGTCAGTCTGTCTGTGTGTGTGTGTGTGTGTGTGTGGCAGTGGTGGGTTTCAAAAAATTTTGGAACCTCTTCTGTAGGTGTGGCCTGCTTTCTGGGTCCACTGGTGGAACCTCTTCTAACCTGTTCGGTAGATTTGACGAACCGGTTCTACCGAATAGGTGCGAACTGGTAGGAACCCACCTCTGCCCTCCTTCCTCCCTCTCTCTCTCTCCCTCCCTCCCTCCCTCCCTCCCCCCTCTCTCAAATAGATTGCTGCCATCCCTTTTCAGAATGTTTGCTTGTGTGTGTGTGTGGTGTGTCTGTGTGTGAGAGAGAGAGAGAGAGAGAGAGAGAGAGAGAGACTTTGCAACTCAATTGGGCTTCTCTTAGCTTCTTGATTTGCTTTTCCTTCCACATTACAAGTAGGTATTTCCATATTTTTTTAAGTGAAATAATGAAAAAAATCAGGAAAGACATCAGGGCAGAAATAGCTTCAGAAAAGAGTGAATGCCATGACTGTACAATTGATTTTTATAGCTAGATAAATTAAAATTAAGTAACTTTTAAGCATCCAAGAACTTTCTGATGAGCAGTTTTGGGTATGGAAGGGGAAAAGTTTGGGAAACAGATATAAAACTTTACTGATTTACCCATCTCAAAGCTGTGGCGAAATAATTCCAGTTTAAGTTTTAAAAAGTAGATTTTTATGACTTTAAAATCACTATACCAAATGATTACAATGAAAGCCAGTCTGGTCTAGCAGTTCAAATTCCAAACTAGGAGTGGGGAAAACTGAGTTCTATTTTAGGCATAAAAGCCAGCTAAATTGACCTTGGGCCAGGCACTCCCTCTCCACCCTAGGAAGAATCAAAATAGAACTGAAAGGGACCTTGGAGGTCTTCTAGTCCGGTCCCCTGCTCAAGCAGGAGATCCTGACCTATACGATATCAGACAAGTGACTGTCCAGTCTCTTCTTTAAAAAACCTCCAGTGATAAAGCACACACAATGTCTGAAGGCAAGCTGATCCATTGGTTAATTGTCCTCACTGTTAGGAAGTTTCTCCTCAATTCTAGGTTGCTTCTCTCTTTGATTAGTTTCCATCCATTGTTTCTTGCCCTGCCCTCTGGTGTTTTGGAAAATAAATTTCTAATAATGGTGGCTAACAAAATGCATGGACTTGTAATCAAGTCTCTGTGACATGCCAAGAAACAACACAAATCAAAAGGTTTCAACGTGAAGTTATGCCATGGGGCCAAATGGGTGCAGTGGGACTGTATGACTGTACTATGTTACAGTGCAAGTGAGGTCAAGGCCATCTGGACAAAATCCATGTGGAAAAGTGGCTCTTGAGAAATATCACAACTGAGCAACTGAATCGATGAAGACACTTCTTAAAAATGTTCTTAAGACAAGAGAGGAGTCTGTCATGCTCCTCCCACATATTTCCTGCTAATGTGTAGCTTATAGGGAAGTGTTATAGTTTATACTTCCCCAACCCTCCAGGCATCCTCATTCTCCAAAATGATGGGAAGAGCGCTGGCAGAATGAACCAACGTTTATGCTTATCCTGTGAGGTTATTCACTTTCTTATATGTCTACTCTAACCCTAAGCATTTAGATTGGTTCAACCAAACTGGCTGAATCACAATTAGTGAGAAATTCAAATAAACAAATAAATAAACACATGGTAATAATCCAAAGATATCCGCCGGACACCTGGTTGAGGAAGGCGAGCTACACCGTTTGGCTTTTAACTACCATCGGTCGCCGGAGTTTAAAGTTCAACTCCGGCACGTCTTGAATCTTTGCTTACCAAGCAATGAAAGCTGCCCGGGCCAACTTTCACCCCTCCCGAACTAGTTTTTCTGGTTTCGTAACCACCTCTCTTGGTTCAGTTGGGGTGGCCCAAGGAACCGGGTCAAGAGGAGAAAAGAATCAACTGGACTTGCTCGGAGGAGAAGGGAACGTGGAAGGAAAGAGAGAGAGACACCGTGGCGAAGGGGTCGCAACTGAGAGACCCCCTTGGCGCTAAGCGGAAAGACTTGCGCGCCAGCGCCCAGCAAGGCGGAGCCCTACCTCGAGGAAGGTGAGAAAAGGCGGGAAAAGAAAAAAGAAAAGAAAAGAAGAAGCCGGGTCGCAGAATTGCTTCTAGCCGGGCCAGGAGCCAAGCGGAGGGACGCAAGGCAAACCACCCCACCCACCGGACTGCACACAGACACACCGCCCCGTGGCGGCTGCAGGCGCGGGCGGCGCCTCGCAACTTTTCCCCTTCGCCCTTTTCTCCCCCCCCCCCGTGTCGGATGAGCAGGGTTGCCGCGCCAGAGGCTACCCCAGCCTCCCCTTCGCTGCTTCTTTTCTCTCGGCCGAGCAGCGAGCGCTCCCTTCTCGCTTTCGCCCCCTGCCAGAAGCGGCGCCGGGGCAAAGGATGGTGTTCCATACGCCGCCGCTGCTGCCACTGCCGCCGCCTCCCCGCTGCAGCCACCCCGCAGCCAAGTGAACGCGAAGACTCCGCCGACTTGGAAAGAGGCAAGCTAAACAGGCGGCTGGCTGGAAGAGGCGGCGAGGGCGGGAAGACCCCCCTCTGGCTCGGTCTGGAAGCTCGGTGGGACGAGAAAGTCTGCGGGGTAAAAAAGAAACGGCAGCCCCCGGGGTGGGGGGAAGAGACTTCGCCTGGCCCAGGTAATCGTCTTGGGAGTTTAAGGGGGAGTTTCTGGAAAGGCAACGGGTGCCCTTCCTCTCTCTCTCTCTCTCTCTCTCTCTCTCTCTCTCTCTCTCTCTCTCTCTCTCTCTCTCTCTCTCTCTCTCTCTCTTTGCTCGGGTAGGGCTGCTTTTGGTGTCTCCGCCACCATTCTTGGCCGGTTGATTCGGTAAGAAAGCAGCCCAGGTTTGCTTCCCCCCCCCTCTGCCCCCCAGGAAAAAAAGTCGTCGCGAAAACCTCAACTTTCTTCTCTCACCTTCCCTTCTTGCCTCGGGCGACTTTTTGAGTTTTCCTCCGCTTCTTTTTCTATACTTAAAACTTACACTGCTCCTGTGTTGTGTGTGTGTCCCTTCTGCCCCGCTGCTTGTGCATTTGAGAAAGATAATTGGAGAGTTTAGGAATGATACTTTCTTGTTTGGAAGTCTTCCTCCCCCCTTTTTTTTCCAGGGCTCTCCCCCCCCCCCCCCCTTGCTGACTCGTCTCCGGCTTTTTCAATTAGTGGAACTGAATCTTTTTTTTCTCCCGCTGCCTTCTTCTAGATATGTTAATGGAAACAAGAAGCAGTCTATTCTGCGTAGGCTGCCTTCGTCTTCAAGTGTACTTTAGCTTTTGTTTTAGGAAAACTCTCCATATAATAAACAGGGATTCCTTCAGCATCTGTGGTTGGGGAATTATAGTTCTACTCAAGGGGTGGGGGACTGCCTTTTTAAGTTCTTATCTTCCAAATGGATTAAATGTGAATTTATGCCTCTCATTTGAAGCCATGTGGTATTTTAATGTTTAAAGAGAGAAGACACCCCTAGAATTATTGCTTCCATCCTGGGTTGAAGTGCTGGGATACTTGAAAGGCTCTATTAGAGCATTAACTCCTTTAGCTTTCTTCTCCCCAATGCAGAATATTTATTTAGAGAGTGCCTGTAATGTCATTTAATGGGGATTATGTATTCCATCCCACTGATGTATTCATATTCACACTGGCAACGTTGCAAAATGGTTGATGGACTGTTATGCAATCTATGCAGGTGATTGGATTCTCTTCTGTGTTCTGTATAGCATAGCAATAATACTGTACTAACATGGATTACAAAAACGTTTTGGTTTTAAATCGGTTTTGCATCACCATCCAAATCTTGTTTAGGAACATTGAAATGGGTCAATCGGGATTCAACTTAATTAATTAAATATTTGCATTTCACTTTTTGTAGAGTTGGTCTTCTACATTTGGTTGAATGTGAGGCTAGATGTACTGCATAGATGCTAGGTATGTTGTTACTTTCTTCAATGGACAATACTGACATTTCCAAAATAATAAGATTCCCACGAATTTTGTGGTGTGGAATTGTCACAAATTCTAGACTGACTTAAGGCCTTTCAGAGGTCCTTTATTCATCTACTTCATCATATATCCACAGGTTCCCTCAGCAAAGAGAAAAGAAAGTGTATTGGTATAATTTTGTGAAACTATCAATTAAGGGATCAAGGTAGAGAAGCTTTAATACCAATGTACCAGAACTTTGAATATTCTATCCAATGAAATGTACAAAAGATTTGAGTAAGCTAAGCAAGCCTAACCAAACATAAAGTATGTCACATGAAAAACAAACAAAAAGAAAATAAATGAATGCTAAAATCAAATGGACCATGGACTATTTTCATTGCTTGTCTTCTTTGACTCAAAAAACAAAGTGAAATGGAAATTCTTTTCATAAGGCTATTATTACATATATTATCTTGCCTTGCTGGCTTCCACTCCATGTTGCATGAGTCTGTCCTTTTTTGGAATTTGCCCAAGTCCATTTCTGATTCTGAAGAAATTGCTACCTAGTGTTACAATGGATCAGAAAACCCAAACATATTGGCACCCCCTTCTCAGTGGAAGATGCCATATTAATTTTATAGATATTCACATTTGTCACTGAACTTTAAAAGCAGTAAAAATGGTAACATGTTATCACTATAAGAAGCACCCAAATATTAGAAGTATTTTGTCATTAGTAGACAGGTTATATAAAACTATGACTCTTGCATCCATTGCCCAAGCAGTAGATGTTCTGAATGGGTTTTAATTATATGATGATGGAGGGCAAACAAAGCAAAACCATTATCCTGAAAAGATAGAGAAGCTGTTTAGCTAAAAGCTAAACTAGCCAATTAGAAAACTATAGGTTGTACATAATTTGCATGTCAATAAAGAATCAGTGTTCTAACTGGGGATTAAATGGTTGGAACAAATTAAATTAATTTGGAACTAATTAAACTGTCTTGCTCCCAGGAACAATATTGGCATTGGCCTTCAAACCCTTAAACAGTTTGGGGCCAAACAATTAAGAATGCTCTTATAATCCTTTGTTTTAACAGTGGTAACTAAGACTATCTGCCTTTGATAGGAAAAATTAGGTTGGTATGCATGAGGAATAAGACCTTGCTGGACATGCATTATGGAATTACATCTTTGAAATAAATATATATGATTTATAGAGATGGACAAGAACTATCATTCCAGGAATCAAATGTTTTATTGGATCCTAAATCAGTCAAGTTGTCTTCCAAACCATATTAGTTTGGGTGCTTTTCTAGAAGTTAATCTTTTGAGCCAGAATCTATTTCTCATATTGGACCCAAGAAACCAGACTATAGGAACCAGTCTAGAAGTC
The DNA here is from genome assembly GCF_051295495.1 of Thamnophis sirtalis. Lineage (NCBI taxonomy): Eukaryota > Metazoa > Chordata > Lepidosauria > Squamata > Natricidae > Thamnophis > Thamnophis sirtalis. Next base: position 88,118,370 of record NW_028261385.1, read on the forward strand.
ATGTTTGAAGCCATTATAGACTTCCAGTTGGGAATAGTAAAACTGCCCAACCATTCCTGGTTGTGTGATCCAGTGTGATCCAAAGAACCAAATGGAACATTCAAGAGTTCTCCAGAATATTTGATTCCTGATGGTAGGTTGTACACAGTAACTTTCTACCTTGAGGAAATGTTAAATGTTTTAATACTATAATTATACACTACTATGCATGATTAATTGTACTAGATTTGAAGGCAATATTATATGTCATTAGTTAATTTTTATTCTGATTGTTTTTATCATTTTATCATTTACCTCCCGAAGAAGTTAGAATTGTAAAACTAGATACAATTAATAAAAATATTTAGGAATTATAACAAGGAAAATAGGTCATAGTCAATTAGAAGAAACACAAATCAACTCAACAGGACAGAGATCTGGCAGAACAAAAAGACTTTTATTGATCAAAGGAATACTATTCAGAATAGGGTAGGATAGACTTTTCTAAGAACAGCATTCCAGACACCAACTTGAAGTGGGGGGGGGGGAATGAAAGTCACAATTATACATTAAACAAATCTGGCTTGCTAGTAGTACATGTGAAAAGGATGTTCCAGAAGATCATAAGCTAAAAATGCCTAAACAATGTGATGGCAACTGTTAAGTAACCCAGAGCCACAGATATAGGACTTTACATTTCTCCCTGTTAAATTTCAGCTTATTAATTTCAGCCCACAGGTCATATATATATATATGCATTTTAAAAAATCTCTTTCCATTCTAAAAGGTTGACCACTTCTTATAGTTTTATATATCTGCAGATCTGGTAATCCCCTCATCCAAATCATTCATAACAATGTTGCATAGCATGAAAACCAAGACAAAAATCCAAAATCCATACTGCTCATCAAGCTGATAGGAACTGTTTATGAGTTCTGTCTGGGATGGTCATTCAGTTAATTGTGAATCTGTCTATCAGATGTATGATCTAAGCTCATATAGTTTTAACATTTTCTTAATGAGGAAATAAAAAGTTTCACCTAATGCTTTTCTGAGATCACAGCACACTGCCCATAACATTCCCCTTATCTAATGTTAGTAACTCTGTCTAAAGGAAGATAAGGTTAGTTTATAACCTCTTGGGACAAACTCATGCTGGCTTGTGATTTTTTGCACTCCTATTGAAGTGTTCACAAGCATGCTTCTCAAACACCTTGCCCACTACAGGTATGAAGCTATTACAGACAGATCTGTAAATTCATAAGTCTTCCTTTCTTCTATTTAGCTTTCCTCTGATCTTCTAACACTTTACTAGTTTTCATCAAAGAATACACCTTCAGTACCCTTGAGCAAGATTACTTCACAGAATTCATTGAAATTGGATTTTTTAAAGATTGTCTCCTCACCTGTCCAGTGTTACTGGACAATGATAGCAAATGCTTCATTTCCACAAAAGCTTAATAAAATTTGTTAGTCAGAAAAGACTCTCTTCTCTTACAACATTGTATTTTTAGAAACAGTCATTCACTGATACCGATACAGGCAGTCCTCAACTTACAACAGTTCCTTTAGTTACAACAGCACTGAAAAAAGTGATTTATGACTTTTTCATACTCACAATCATCCTGGTGGTCATGTGATCAAAATTCAGATGTTGGCAAAACTGGTTCATATTTATGACGATTGCAGTGTCCCGGGGTCATGTGATCACCTCTTGCAATCTTCTGATGAGCAAAATCAATGGGGAAGCCAGATTCAGTTAACAACTGTGTTACTAACTTAACAACTGCAATGATTCAGTTAACAACCCTGGCAAGAAAGATCGTAAAATGGGGCAAAACTCACTTAACAACTTATTTATCAACAGAAATTTTGGGTTCAATTGTAGTTGTAAGCCATACTACATTATGTTTTTTCTCCTCAAGTATCTTTTTCCCTAAGTTTGGGAAACATTTAATTTCTGTTCATATGTGAAAATTGCTAGTTCTTCAATCTGCTTGCACTGTCATAGGGCAAAATTCTCATATTACTATAAAGCAGGAAACACACACAGCAGTTTTTAGCATTTCAAACTTTAGGTTGTGGAATTTGTGTCATAGCGGTTGTTTACACAGTTAATTTTGGCTCACCAGGTTTCTGCTCTGTCATTTGTAAAAGCAGTGTGTTTATATGTTAAAAAAAAACCTTAACGTTTACTGAGAAGAAGGTCCTGTTATATCTACAGAATCTAATCACAGGAAAGTCTGCATAGAAGCCTTAAACCCTATATTTTCCTTGCAAAATCTGAACTGTGTTGCAATTGATACTTCAGTTTTATAAGTAATTTGTTGTGTTTCAATATAAAAATGATAAACAATTTTATCATTAAATTTGTTAAATTAAAATTCTGTACTAATAAGTATTGTGAATAAACTGCCTGTTTTTTGTTCCAAATGTTTTATAGTATGAAAAGAGTACTGTTAAGTTTTATTGTTAAATGCAATAAAATATAATACTGTGTATCTGGCTATCAAAATGCTTTAAATAATCTAATCTTTATGACTTTGAGGATTCAGAATCTCTGTTCAAATTCTTAGCAGGATCAAAGCCTAGGCTTAAGTTCCCTTCAGTTTAATAAAAAACAATAATGCTATAGTATATAGCCAATAAACTCTAATCATTGCTAGAGGGCTCTGATCTTTTACAGAGAGAATTGCAAAGCTTTTTACATGGGAGACTAAAATCAAATGCAATAGAGTTAAATATTTAAAGGAGTAATATTTATTTTGATAATTGCTTGCATTACAATATCTTTAGAGTAAGATCCTAAGAGCAATAGTCATTCAAAGATGTGGTGGGCTTATCTTCATTCCATGTGTTCAAGTGAAGATATGGCTGATATGTCTGGGATGCTTTAATCTGGATTCCAATATGGAGTGTAGGATTGAGTCTAATGGCCTAAACAGCCCCTTTCAGCTCTATGTGGAAATAATTTTCTATCAGGAGTAGTTGGCCAAAGAACATTGGAGATATGTATTCATCTTGAACATCCACTGTCTTGCTATGGGTACTTATAATTTTTAGTAGTTGGTTGTTTTTTTACTTTGTGCCATCCTCTAAACCACATACTTAGTGCTGAGATGCTAAAAATGGTTAGGGAGTAAAGTTCCATCCAAATGTCCCAGAATAAAGGTTCATAAACCTCAGCCAATGGGACCTCTTATCACAGTTTATAGAAATTGTAGTGCAGAGTATCTAAAAGGCTTCTTATAGTCTAGTCTTGGTTAAGAATCTTCCCTAAATAAGGGTTTAAACTTGTTTCAGGAATTATGACTCAGTGAACCATTTTCTGCATCTTGAAGAAACTTTTATCAAGACACAAATTGACTGTAGTTGTGAAGAAAACAGTATTTCGTGGGGGGAACCCTGCTCTTTCTGTTTATATTGCTCAGGATTTTGATTTGTTTTTCTTGGTTTATATCTATGGTATAACTATGTTTAAAAATGAAAGACCTGCCAGTTCATTCATATAGTTTCAGCATTATGTAAAAATAAACATGTGAAAATAGGTCATAGCTTTTGACTACCAAAAAGTACACAAAAGTATGTAAAATAGATGTTCTGGTGTTTTAGTCTCATTATAAATTGGATGGATGGATGGATGGATGGATGGATGGATGGATGGATGGATGGTTGGATAGATAGATAGATAGATAAATAGATAGATAGATAGATAGATGATAGATAGATGATGGATGGATGGATAGATTTTGACATTTGTTGGATTAAAACTTGCACTAAATTATCATAGATTTTATATTGATTTTCTTTCAATCTGAGAATGAAATGAAAAGTTTGTATGTTAATTAACAGCCTAATACAAAAGGAAAATAGAACAGCTCTAGAAATATTAAGTTATGACCAATTCAATATAAATTTCCTCCTTGGTATAGAGAGTGAGCCAGAAAATCAATTTACATTTGCCTCTTTTACTAACCAGATGGATTTAGTAACCATTTGGCTAGGTTTACAGAATTGTGTACATCGAAACTAAACATACTTCATGCTTAGGCAACATTTGATTACTCTGTAATGTGTAATCTATGGTTCATGGTGTAATGTACTTTGTGAATTCATCAGCTGTGACATACTTAACAAACCCTGCCTTAATTAGATGCCAGAATCAAGTTACTAATATTTGTTGTGCTTTGTAATACTGGGGAAAGTATTGTATAATACCTATAGCAATAGCACTTAGACTTATATATCACTTCACAATGCTTTCCAGCCATCTCTAAGTGGTTTACAGAGTCAGCATATTGCTCCCAACAATCTGGGTCCTCATTTTACCGACCTCGGAAGGATGGGAGGCTGAGTCAACCTTGAGCCAGAGGGACTCGAAATGCTGAATTGCTGGCAGTTGGCAGTCAGCAGAAGTAGCCTGCAGTACTGCATTCTAACCACTGTGTTACCACAGCTCTATATTTCCATTTATGTCCATTATGTGCATCTCAGTGGGCTTTCCAAGAAGGATATTGGAAATATGATTATGATTAAAGTTTTACTATGGTGGGATACCATAGAATATATGTCTTGCTTCTAATCACCCAAGTTTGGTTAATCAATATTAAGTTTGTATTTGCCCACCATATATAAAGGGAACGGTTTCTCCTATCCAGTCATGTCTGAATCTAGGGAGTGGCGCTCATGCCCATTTCTTAGCTTAGGGAGCCAGCGTTGTCCAGAGACATTTCAGCGGTCATGTGCTATGTGCCAAAGTGCATGGAAGGCTATTACCTTTGCACTGAAGTAGTATACATTTATTTATTTGCATTTGCATGCTTTCCAATTGTTAGATGGGCAGGAGCTGTGGCAAGTAACGAGAGCTCACCCCATTGCATGACGCTCGGGTCTCGAACCCAGGCTGTCAGTTTTCCAACTGACAACTTAGCATCTTTAACCACTAGCCATCACACCCCCTCCCACGGTATATAGAACCTCATATTTTTATGCTATATACATTGCTATGCAGAAGACCATCTTGCTGTTGAATAACTCTTGCAGATAATGGAGAAAGTTAGAGGTTTATAATTCTTCCTGGATTTTTTGCTGCCTGTGAAAGCACAGGTATCTTGACAATGAATCAGGAATACCTTTACCAAGTTGGATTTCTATATCTGCTCCAATCCTTTCTCAGGAAAATATATATAGTACTGCCTTCTTTAAACGCATGCTCTATGTGAGGCTTCCCACTAAAAGCAAGTCAGAAATTTTAAGATTGTTTTTTTTTAATTTTTCACTGGCTTTTTGATTATCTGTTAACAGTTTTATTGAAGGATTAGAAAATAAATGTATTTTATTTTCTCATTAAAATGGAAAACGAATAAGTAAATATGGGCTGAATTGTCTCTTGATGTCTAGAAAGGAGAAAGTCAGGTTAAGAAAGCCATTTCTTAAATTCTAATATGAGAAAGGAAGGAAAAGAAATGAAACAAGTAAGCAGTATGACTAACAGAAGACTCATCCCCGTGGCTGTTTTGAGGTTACAATGCATTATTATCCCAAATTCCAAAACAATTTCCATGTCAGTCTATGTCTTGCAAGTGCCGCGGGGCAGGTGTATTTTTAGTGATTGAATGGTTTGGGAGACTGTTTGACACTTGTGTGTTCTGTTGTGAGGGTAAAATGCTTTGAAAGAAAGAATGTTTCTTTGATGTGGTAATGAAGCACTAATGCAGGATGCAAATACCAGTTTGACTCCTTTACCTGAGGTAATGTTTTACTGCATTAACCTTTGTAGCTGAGTGACTCCTGCTTTATTCCATAGCATTCCATTTAATTTTCAAACAGTTAGGTTGAAAAGCTGGGAAGAAATTATGGGGAAAATATTTCTTTAGACTGAAAAACAAAACATTATGTCAATATCACAATTCCACTGAAAGTCATTTAAGACACACTGAGGACTTCAGATTAGCCTTCCAGAATTCTAGTTATATCACTGCTTTTGTACATCTTCCATATAATATAATGAATACCAGGGTCAATTGCATTGTATTGCATTGTATTGTAAATTGACAATCATGCGGTATACTTGAGAAGTATTACTAGGTTGGATTTAGATTAAATTTATTGAATTTAATTCCTTTGAAATGAATGGGAGAAATTATATCTGAGCAAAGGGGGAGACTGATTAATCCAGGGTTTTCCAATCTTGGCAACCTTAAGACAGGTGGACTTTAACTCCCAGAATTCTCCAGTCTGGCTGTGGAATTCTGGGAGTAGAAGTCCACTGCCTTAAAGTTGTCAAGGATGGGGCAACCTGGTTTAATAACTGTGAATCTGGAATTTCTTTGCTTTCACTGTGATTCAGAATTTCATAAAAGAAAATATAAATCTTATTAATAATATTTGAATGTCCTTAGTTGGAGTCATTACACTAAAATGAATAAGATACATTTTAAGGCCAGAAACAGAAATCTGATATTCTCTCATCTTAGAAGATGATTTGAAATAGGGAAGTAATTTGGTTTGGAGTTCACCTTTTCTTGCCTTAATCAACAGTAACTAACAGCCCATCACTGGAATAGAAAACCACTTGTGGATGGCAGAAATAGATAATATCAGAGGTGGTATTCAGCCGGTTCAACCTGGTTCTGGTTGCAGAAATCGGCTCTATGCCGTCCTATTTAGGCACGTTTTTGAGTCCAGGCACATGTGCGGAAGGTGGACATGTGAGCAAAGACCATGCACGGAAGGCTGGGCACATGTGTGGAAGGTGCACATGCATGGCGAACCAGTGGCAACAAAATGTGAAACCCACTGCTGGACAATAATGCTTTTTATTGATCGCCTATTCACTGTCAAGACAATTTCTGGGCACACTTTTTGTTGCTGTCCACTTCTAAAGAACGTTGTTCTGTGTTATTTCTTGAGTTCTGTTGTGCACTTCAGTTTATTTCAAACTAATGCCAGCAATTCAATATCTACAATGCAGAGACAGGAATGCCCATGCAATTGAGTTACTGTAATTGTTATCATGGTCCCTAATGTTATTCTGAGCATTTTTTTTGTCAAGAATGCTGCATTTTTTTGTCAAGAATACAGTGGTTACAACATTTGCATTGCAAATAGAAATTTGGTAGTTTGAAATCCTGCCCAAACCCTTTTCAATTACTTTTTTATGTTTCCTGGGCAACCTATTTTTCCTACATTTTTAAAAAGTCCAGCGTATCTTTTCATCAAATTTAAGCCATCTAAGGTTTAAAAAATGTCATCTCCAACTCCAGCAAGTCCACATTACACTGATGACAATAAAATATATTAACCTAATAATGGGTTTATTTTCTAATGAAGCTACTCCAGTTGAATAAATGATTTTTAGACTTTTTTTAAAAAAACTGAAGTGCACTTAAAGGAGAAGGAAGCAATGTATTTTGCAGACATTACTATATATTTTGTTAGAATTATTGTGGATGTTGCATAAAGATACTTGAATAGTTTATTCGTGTCCAACATTCTGTCAAATGTTCATTAGTAATTTTATTTAAGAAAATTGCTATTAAGATAAAGATGGGTACAAGGACAGTTTTATGGGGTCACAATTTATGAAATTGCATTGAACCCCAAAAAAGAGATGAGGGTTTAAACAAGATGGAGGCTACAAGAGCGCATCTAAGGGCATAGCAGCCTCAATTTATTTTCTATTCTATTTATTATCCTATGGGAATTCAAATCAGCAAATCCACCCATAGACTAATGCATCTCCCTCTTACCCAATGGGTACATTGGGCTGATGTCATTTTCTAATTAACCTTTCTACGCTATTAATTGGTTAATGGAACAGGGTGATCCTAAGCAAATTATTCTGTTTCCGGACCGTTTTATCAATGCCAAGGCAATTTCCTCTAGAGCAAATTGCCTCCTCCTTCTCTCCCTCTCTTTCATTTTGCAAGAATCCATCTTCATGTTAATTTAGGGCTGTATCTAAAGGGGCCCTCACATCTTTTCTTATTCACATCTATGGTCCCATGATCACAATATATTATCTTTTTGCTGATTTCTGTGTGCATGTTCAATTAAAATATGCATTTTTTTTACAAAAATATGATCTGGAGAGCTAAATCATAACATTTCATAAAAGATAATTGTATTTCGGTTTTCATTTTCTTCAAAGGCTCAAATATTAAGTAAATATTGGCATTGCCAAATGCCAATTTATTGGCATTGCCAACAGGTATATATGAGAATTACAGTGTTATGCAACTAGAAGGGATACTACAGTATATTTGCTTACTTCTGAAAGAAAATATTTGTAAGTTAATAAGTTAATTTTTGTTGAATTTATTACTTGTGACTTAAACATTTCACAGACATTGAATGCTGATTTATATTCTCTTTCCCAATAATTCTAGGGAAAAGAATGGTCAAGGGGTTAAGCATAAGAGTTTTTTGCCCCAGTTAAGAATCTGCTCCAAATTTCAGTGTTATCCACTTTTTCCTGGTTTTATACCAGCTTATCTGACACTAAAGCAAAGCTGTGTTTTCTTCCAAGAGTTAATGGCTCTTGACTCATACTGGCTCTAAACATCAGCATTCTGTTCCTCATGTCTGTCTATATGCAATGTAGCAACATGCAACCACCATTGAAACTATTGATAAGGGCATCATTGCAGAAAATCATGCACTTTTGCTCCATATCTATCTTTTCATCTTCACAGATTACAAAATATCTTTTTTTAAAACAGAGGGGGGGTGGACTTTGAAGCTGGAAAGTTTTTTTTCCATATAGCATTTATTCAGATCTGTAGTAATACCCACAACATGAACTAAAACTGTGAAATAAGAAAGGCTACTAGAAGTGTGAGAAAGATTTTTTGTGTGCATTCTGTAGCAGTTTATAATTCTGGATTGCTCTGCAAGCTGCATTCAAGCAAACTGAGATATAGGTCTCCTTCTGATGGGAAAGGGAAGGGGCAGGTAGAATCTAAGTTTCTGTTCTTTCCATGTATTTTTACAACAATGCATGGGAGCTTAGTAGAAGCTGCAAAGGAATAAACTCTAGTGTCCAGCTACTCAGCTATGCCTTAGAGCCGTGATGGCAAACCTATGGCATGTGTGGGCACGCCAGCCATCACCAGCTGCTCTCTTCCAGGTTCTGATGTGCACATGCATGCCGGCCAGCTGATTTTCACACGAAGACCAGCTGGCCGGTGTACATGCACACAACGGAACCCGGAAGAGAGCAGCTGGCCAGTGCGCCTGCACGCAATGGAGCCTGGAAGAGGGAGCTGGCCGCCACGCTCATGCACATCGGCCAGCTGCTCTCTTTAGGGTTCTGGTGTGCGCTCACACTCCAGCTTCCACACTCGGTGCTGAAAAAGTTAACCATCATGGCTTGAGATGTCCATATATTTTCTTTTCATGTTCCAGTTGCATGTTGTTTTCCTTCCTCAATTGTTGCATATTTTTATATGCTATAAACTCTGGTTTATTGACATGCTTCTTTTTGTGATACAGGTAATGGAACTAATCTCTGAACATTAGACTGCCAATCTAGAGATCATAAAATATAGGCCTTATGCTTCAATTATCACTTAAGAGCACATTAAATAAAAATATGAAATGCTATAATAAGTATTTCAATCAGTATTTTGTGAAAGTCTTTTGCTTAACTGCATTCCAGTGAACAATGCCCTTTTTCTGATTGAGCAATAAAGCATCTATTTAGGAGTCATTGAAGCTATATTTAGAACTAAGGTTGCTCTATGAATGCAAATCATAGTAAAGTTGTAAAAAGTGCTTAATAAATTTAAAGAAATACAAGAGTGCTTGTTGACTTTAAAAATGAGTTATTTGAAACTTTTTGGCATGCTATTATATTTGAATGGAAGGGTGTAATAGTGTAATCTTGGTGCCTGACCAGAGAAATGTCATTACAGGTAGCCTTTCACTGACAACCACAATAGGAACCAAAATTTTGGTCATAAATCATTGTAGTCGTAAGTCAAGTCAGCCCCAATTTTAAGACAATTTTTATGGTGCTTGTTAAGTGTCGTTAGGATCATGAAGCAAATCCAAATTCCCCAATGGGCACTTTTTGCCTGAATTCAGCAAATCATGATCAGGTAAACTACAAGGTGTCAAATGTGGATAGGCACCAATTATTCAGAAAATGAGAACTATCAGAATCTAAACAATCAGATAACAAACCATCTTACACGATTGATGTTTAGAAAGCTGGTCTAAGGCCTTCTTTGAACAGAAGTGAATGGTTTAACATGAACCTGGATTTTTTTTATGGCCAAATGCCAGCACAGAACAATAGAATATATTAAAAGAATATAATATGATGAAAAGGGGCAGACATCTGGGTAGGGGATGGTTTTATATTTCCCACCAAGAAAATACCAGAATAAAAGATTTTTATGCCCTGAATAGACTAATTTGTGTAGTGTTTGAGGAAGTACTTTATATGTTGGTCCACTGGCAATTTGAGACTCTGCCTGTATCACTTTGCACCGTGCATCCCTCATGTACTGTTTAATGAGTAATATTGCATGATCATGGCCCCAGCTTGTCATGAAGCTGTTTCCCCAGTTGGTCATTCTATCAAATCCTCAACCACAGCAAAATCAAGCAGTGGCCCTGTGTTTCTAGAAGAAGGACAAACCCAACAATTCGATATTAAATGCCAAAAAGGGCAGAGATCTTAATCCTAATAGTATGGAAAAGATAAAACTGGCCTCCTTTCAAGTTCTCACTCTTTTCTTGTCACATGAGTTGTTTATACTGAGCTATTTGCCTGAAGAGCTCCTGGGCCTAAAAGATTCTGGACTGGATCAATAAATCATACAGTGAACAGTAACATTATTTGTGTGTGTCCTGCAAATGAATTGCTGAAAGGTATTCAGAAAACTTCATGATCAGGTGGGGTTACTCCAGTCTCCTTTTTTATTCTAATGAATGTGTTTTAGGATTTTATTTAATCAAAATATGTGCACTGATGACAAAACTTTAAGAATAATTGCCTGGGGTATTTCATTGATTAATCAAAATCAATGCCAGATGCCATCAAAATGGTCCTGATTTCTAGCAACCACAGAGATTTCTTTATATTTCATATTTCTAAACCACCCATCTCCCTTAAAGATGGGCTCCATTATGTTTCTAATCTGGTCTTTTAGTTCTTCCAGTGGTGGACTCATTGTTACCCTGAGTCCATTCATCTTGCTGCTGATTATCCTCTTCTTTTCTTTCCTTTCCTTCCATCTTTCCCAACATTAGAGGCTACTATAGAGAACTAGATCTTATAATGTATCTGAATTATAGCTAATTTGAGCTTGATGATTTCTGAGGCTGTCGGCCTGATCATTTGTTATCTCCAATGAAAATTCGACATTGATTTGTTTCATGAGCCATTTGCTTGTTTTCTTGCCTGTCTTTTAGAAGTCTTTTCCAACATATTGAAAGTTTCAGTATGTTTCCTATCATGCCTCATGAAAATCCAATCTGGTGCATTACTTACTATATATTTTATAAATTGAAGATAATTCATTAACAGAATATTTTATATGGCCGTTAAGCAATGTTCCCTCTAAGCTGCACGGCTGCATGGCGGCGCACATGACAAGAAAACACCATGCAGCAGTTTCCAACTGCCGCGCAGTGATTTTTAATGTCACAGCGTGCTAAGATCGTGCGTGTGGCACCACCTCACTCAGGGCAGGGGGCCACCGTGGGTCCGTCCTTCCTTCCTTCTTTCCTCCCTTCCTTCTTTCCTCCCTTCCTTCTTTCCTCTCTCCCTTCCTTCCTTCCTTCTTTCCTTCCTTCCTTCCTTCGGGATGGGAGTGGCTTTCCAAGTTTCACCCTCTCCCCTCTCCTCCTGATCACCGCCCACCATCCCTTGGTGAAAGCCTCATCTTCACTCAGCGGAGCTGGCTGGCCAGCCCGAGTGCGCAAGGCAGGCGCCCACAGACACGCCCAGCCTGGACAGTTACCCCCCATTCCTTGAGTGGGTGTGGAAAGTGCAGCCCCCTCCCCAGCGAAAGCCATGCAATATTTAGCATGTTGAGATCTCTCCAAGCCACTGGGGGTCTTTCTCTCCCCTTCCCCTCTACCCAGCGAAAAAATGCAGGTGTTCAGGCATGAAAATGTGCCGCTCAAACACTATACTTTTCCGCGCACACTGGAAAAAAAATTAGAGGGAACATTGCTGTTACCTGGATTTTAAATGCGATTTGGAGGACATACAAATGTGTGTGTAGCTCCTTTCAGGAATATTTTAAACCAAAAAGATTTTTCCAGAATAACTGCGTTAATATAATCCTAGATTTTGTATGTGCACCTGTTCAAAATCCAAATCACATTTTGCCTTTCAAATCAAGATCACTGCATAGTGCAGTGCATAGCCTTCAATTTTATAGTTAAATTCAATTCTTAGAATTTATCAGTTGACTTACTCCCAGATAGCTAAGAATAAGAATGGCAAACCACTTTCAAAATCTTCCCCAGAAAACTGCATGGACTAGTCCAGGAAATTGCCATGAGTCAACAACGACTCAAAGGTACAGACACAAAAATAAATAGAGTGTTAGTTGGCATAGCTATTATCTTAATTTAAGGTATTAGTTTAGCCCAGTACTTTTTTATTTGCCATAGCTTTCTGCAACTCAGAGCCTTCTAGATTTAATGAAGCTAAACATCTAAGAATTCTCACCTATGCCATGAGATGTGTTTACTTTAATAACAAAGAAATAGTGTGCAAATTTTTGGGAGGAAACATATCTAACTAGGCAACGGAGCTATTCCTCTTGAAATATGATATTCTGGAATAAAGTATATTGAAAGTTATACTGTAGATTTTTTTCCCCTTACATTATTTTAAGATACGGGTAGTCCTTAACTTATGACCACAATGAGTCCAAAATTTCTGTTGCTAAGTGAGACAGTTGTTAAGTGAATTTTGCCCCATTTGAAAACCTTTCTTGACACAGCTGTTAAGTGAATCACTGCAGTTGTTAAGTTAGTAACATGACTGTTAAGTGAATCTGGCTTCCCCATTGACCTTGCTTGTCAGAAGGTTGCAAAAAATAATCACATGACCCTGAGACGCTGCAACTGTCATAAATATTGTGTTGAATGTCTGAATTTTGATCATGTGACCATGGGAATACTGTAACAGTAAGTGTAAAAAATAGTCATTAGTCACTTTTTTCAGTGCTGTTGTAACTTTGAACGGTGACTAAATGAACTACTGTAAGCCAAGGACAACCTGTACAAAGGGTGGATTCCTATGTAAAAGTTAACTCCACCTGAGTTGGTCCCAGATCTGTGTATATATGTGACTGGAGTCTCACTTTTGCAATTGGAAGACTTTTGAATTTGGGCATTTGAATACTGAAATTGAAGATGTGAGAAATTGTCTCAAAAATGTTAATTATGATGATCATTCATCATTTTTTCAACTTCTTAGTAAAAAGTTACAAGTTCCAATTTAATATACATAGTAGTCATCATTTGAAAGATTAATAAAAGTAAGCAAAACACTTCAAATTATTATAAATGGTGAAAGCAAAATGTTAAAGGATTTTAAATATTTAAATCTGACTAAACCATAAAAGTATTTTGAAGTAAATTATTGAAATACCAACATACTGAGCAAAATACTGAGTATACATTTGTGTTTGTGTATGTATGTATGTGTGTGTGTATGTATGTATGTATGTATTATGTATGTATGTACGTATGTATATACGTACATACATACATTGGTTCGATTCCCAGTAAGGGTATGGCTAGCTGATGAGAGCTAAATAGCTTGAAATAGATCTATACTAGTCTCCCTTTATTTATTTTATTTATTTATCAGCACAAATACAACACACACACACACACACACACACACACACACACACACATATCTATCTATATCTATCTATCTATCTCTATCTATCTATCTATCTATCTATCTATCTATACATATATATATATCAGCACAAATACAACAAAATGTAACAAAAAGGCAACAGTAAAAATATTGGGTTTCTGTCTGGATGGTCTCTTGTGACGAGCCGAAGGACAGAGAATGGAAGTAGTGATCTTCCTCCCATATTTGGGCATACTGGGGGTTGTAAAAATCTAATATATATATATATATAGATAGTTAGATAGTTAGATAGATGTATGTATGTATGTATGTATGTATGTATGTATGTATGTATGTATGTATGTCAGTCAGCCTCTGTTTTGGTTATTTGCTTACGGCTGCTTTGCTATGCTTGCTTACTATCGGCTGCCATAGGAACGGGGAGGCATGGTATTGGGGAAGGGGATAATATTGTACTGGAGGAGTCTTGTTCTCACCATCTTCTGTGCATGCTGGTGGCTGATGTTTGGAATTGGTCAAGGACAACCATCTCACATACCAACTGGATGAGGCTGTTTGAAGATGCACCCCACATGACATCTTATGGAGTTGCAGACTGGACAATGGGTTGGGGAATTGGGGGGAGGTGCTAGGTAAATGTTTGATCTGAGCCTTTCTGGCTCAGATCTTGCTTTCCTTTTAGCTGCTTTCACTTCATATCTAGTAAAAGTACTTTATCTCTATTAACATGGAGTTGAGGTTTTTCTTTCTTGTATATTGAAGGAGGCATGCCTGACAATATAGATGTTATGATGACCACCAAGAGACCTAACAGGAAACATAAAACCATGTAGAAAGCATAGAAGGTTTTGTATATCTGTGCAGGGGAGTTAAATTAGAGTATTTCCCTGGGTAGAATAATAGCAACTAGGAAAAATTAATTGCAACCCTCTAGGAAATTTTAGAGTTCCGCCTGGCAATAAAAAAAGCAAATGTGATTGTCTTCAGAACAGGTGGAGCTTCTATTAGCAAATAGAATTATGAGACTATGAGGCACAAGATGCTGTATAAAGGAGTTTCATATTCTTCCAGAACTCAGAGATATGATCACTCTACAAAAAGGATGTTGTTTATACCCTGCATCCAGTTTGACTGAAGGCAAGAATTAAAGCTAGCTAAAGAGAAGTCCATAAAATGCATTGGGCAGGTAATATTGATTTTTTTTTAAAATTACAAGTGTAAAGGATTTCCTGTTCGTGTTTTGCCAGTACTCATTTACCAAATTAGTTTATATCCAAACTAGAAAAAGTTTTTTTTAATTTCTTATTTTATCTCAAGAGCTATATTTGGTTTGCAATCACTGTAGCATTATTTTCATTTTCAATCTTTATTGATAACTTTAAAAAAAGGAAACCTCAAAATGCCGAGATAAGGGGAAATCTTGGTTTGGTCTTAAAATGTTGTAACTTATTCCGAAAATGTTACTAAACCAAAAACCTCTTCAGTGTTTTGGTCTGCTTTGTTTTCTGACACTTACAGAGTCTGAAAAGATGTCTTGGCTTTTTTTCTTTCTTTCTTTCAAATAAAATAGAAAGAGGTAAGATGATACTGAAGAAGTTACTGTAAAGAACTCTAAGCATTTCTGGAAATTGCAGTAGTAATAGCTGTCAATCAGTTAATTGTTTTTTGAAAATCATTTACGGTCCAGGTCTGATTATTAAATGTCAAGTTTGTATAAAAGCTTCCCCCCCCCCCCCCAGGGGTTAGCATAATGTCTTTTTGTAGCCAACAACACTCAAAGCAGACTCTCCCACTCATTTCCCAGCATTATTTTCCAGAATTTAACTGAAGATTAAGGTAAAATGCTCTTCTAGCCATAGGGAGCGGGAAAAAGAAATATCAACAAGAATCATTCTTAAATGTTAACAGGTGCTATGCCACAATAATTATACTTAATTGAAGCTTTTTTAAAGTGGTATAATCATACTTCCTATAGTATTTGATTTATGGTACCTATCATAAATTATATTCAGGATTTCATCTGACATCCTCAATTCCAAGTTTCCAATAATGTATAATTTGTGTTTTTAGTTTAAGCATATACTCCAGATTAAACTACAAAAACTCACACACACACCTTTTTTTTTAGAAAATTGCATACCAATTGTCCATGTTTTACATCATTTTTAAATTTTATTTTATTAGAGCTGTTTTTTCATCCGTGGGCCAAGGCCACATAAATTGATATCATTCCCACTTGAAGAAAACCTGACCTCAATTTGCACCTCTGTATACAAAAATCTAGTGTTGTATGAATGAAACAGATTCATTTTTGATCCGTAATGTGAGAGACAAATTATTTTATTCTTTCAAACAATTGCACTTACCTCCTGCTAGTGTTTGGTTCTCTGCTTGTGGCATACTGTATCACATTGTGGATTTCATAAAATAAAACCTATGAAATAAATATGACCTATATATTACAATTATTACACAAGAAGTGCTTAGGCTTTGCTTTTGATTTCATTATTCTGTATTGGCATGGATTTTCATAAAATGTGTGAATTCGGAACAGTCATTTTTATTTAAATAGGGAAGAAACCCCTAAATTTCACCATAAGAAAGATTTCAACCATATGTGAACTACTACTGGATAATATGGGCAACCTTAATGTTGCTCTCCTTTATATGAACCTGCCTTTAAGCTGGATGGTTTTGCAGGGGAAAAATATTGTGCCATAAAAAGATTCAAAACCAGCCCTCCCCAAATAATGTTACATGCTTGATATGCATTCAGAAATGTTACATATGTGCATGCACAGCATATGCCCTCATATGTTGGTATGGATACATTAAAAACAGTTGCATTCGTACAAATTAAAAACAGCTGCATTAGTACAAATACTAAAGTGGATTCCAGTACGTTTGTGTATGTAAATAAAAACAGCAGTGATATGCACTATTTTTTATTTTTTTATTAATCAAATTTATATGGTTGCGCTTCTGATGGAAAGTGATTCTGTGCTCTCTGTTCTGGGTTTCTTAATTTCAAAAATATAATTTCATTGTTTCAAATGATTTAATGGACTTATTCCCAAGTAAAGATATGCTTTAATCCTTTATATGCAGTTATTTAGTGAGAACATTCATTGCAGGGAGCTGCTTACATAGAATGCAGTTTTTCTTGTCTCCTTCCTTCCTTCCTTCCTTCCTTCCTTCCTTCCTTCCTTCCTTCCTTCCTTCCTTCCTTTCTTTCTTTCTGTGTTTTTTTTAAAGGTACTTCCTTATCCAACTCTCTTTTGCTACCTGGGTAGAATTATAAAGTACAGTAAATCAATAAACATCAGTAAAGGATTGGCAGAAAACCATAGCCACTTCAAAGTTCTTTATAACTATATACATAAATGTTGACAGTTGGATTTCAGTGAACTCTGCGGAGAAATATTTTTATCAATGTAAAAGCATAGTGGGCATATCTTTGAATGTCAAGGTATCTGGCATGACAGTATTTAAGAAATAGAAATATTAATGATATAAATATCAATACTATTGGGCTTAGATCACTTGTGGCTACGTAGGGATTCTAGGCTGATCTCACTTTTAACTTTTAACTAGGAGAAGGAGTGGCAGGACCTGGCGGCAGAGTTAAAAGAGGGATCAGTCTAAAATCTCTTACACTGCCACAACCAGACAAAGCCCAACCCCCTCTTGAATTCTATTGACCCTTATCTAACTCCAAGCAGGTGCTAACTGTTAGTTGAGAAGATTCCTGTGCATAGGCTATGTAGCAATAAATACATTTTATTTAATTGGACTTTCACATGTGGATCTGATCTTTTGTGCCTAGCGTGCCCTTTTGTGTCATTTCAAAACTCCTCCATGCATAAGAAAGCAATCTTCCGTTTAGGTCGAATATAGCCCATCAGTTCTTGCCATTTGCTTCACTGAGAACAATCCTCAGGTCTATAGCCATCTTAAAAGTACAGAGGTAGTTATAGAATAGCCTTTATTGTCATTGTGCATCATATATACAACAAAATTGGTTGGTTATCTTTTAAAAATAATTTGTAAAAGCTACTCTACATTGTAAAAAAAAAAGTCTGGGCTAGCGTGGGGAATCTTAGGGGAACGGGCCACTTTGCTTTCCAGTTCCAGTCCTGGCCCTCTCACTGTCTGTCTGTCTATCCTATCTACCTAGCTATCTTTCTTTTCCTCTTTGAAATTGTCCATCTCCTTCATAGATTGACTCTGGGCCGTATGCTAGTAAACAATATTAAAACAGTATTTGAAATTTATAATTTAAAAAGGCAAGGATGGATTAAAATTAATATTATAGGTGTTTTTAACACCTTTCCGAAAGGCCAGAAGACTGGAGTCCATATTTATCTATCTTGTACCTTGTAATAATAAAATAATTCAGCCTCAAAATGTATTGTTAAAATTTTTTAAATTGCAAGCTGTCATAGGCAGGTCACTTCTTTTTGCCAAGTACAGGAACTAGAAAATGCTGTGATAGTCAGATGACATGTTCTGCCTTATACTGTCAATTACAAAAAAGTATTAGTATTAGCATGGAAGAAATTATTTTTTTCCAGGTTCACAATTCTTTCAAGCCCTAGGATAAAACTTTGTCTTTGTAACTTCCATAATTGCATTTCAAGTGAAAAACAAATATTAACATCCAAACACTCAATAAGTTCATTTAGAAATGCCTTTAATGGTCAGGCTAGAAGCTTCATAAAGCTTCTCTTGACCACAAGTTGGCTTCATTGTGATATTTTGTAAGAGGAGAATTAAAACAAATGAATTATCAGTCTTTCCATTATTTCAGTGCTTCCATTAGTGTTTTGTTTTCCTGAAGTTGTGTTTTCAAATTGTAAAAGTAATTTAAAACTTCAGGAAAACAAAACATAAAAAATGTATTGATTCATTAGTCCTGGAACATACAGTACTAATTGTACATTAATTGCTCCCCTGTGTCCATATTTGCAGAACTGCACTATCCATACCATAGATTGAGCCTGGTAGATTCCCAGATGAGTCTATTAACTCTGAAAAGGGTTATTGCTTTACTGCTGACATATATTGTAGATTGTCAACTTTATATATGTTAAGTCTATATGATACAGGCTTGACATAAACTTATTTTTTAAACTGATTTTTAAATCTAAAAGTTCAAAATCTTAATTCCTTTGAGATGTAGACTTGTAATTCCTTTGATTCTTTTGTACACTTAGATCTAGCACAGGAGATTATATACATACATACATATATATATATATATATATATATATATATATATATATATATATATATATATATGCATACACATATACATATACATACATACACATATACATACACACACACACAGTATATATATATGTGTGTGTGTGTATGTATATGTGTATGTATGTATATATACATATATATATACTGTGTATATATATGTGTGTGTGTATGTATGTGTATGTATGTGTATGTATGTATGTGTGTGTGTATAAAGATTACTTTATTCAAAGGAAAACAAATCCTAATAATACATGTAGTCCAAACGCTAGAACTAACCTAAAATAGCTGTTCTGCTCCTCAATTACAAGTTGGTTTGTTTATCTACGTCACTAGAAATTTTTAGTGCACATGTGGGCTACACTTCCATTTTGGGAAGAGGAAGGACCAGATCAGTTTCCAGAAAGACAGGAATCCTGTATCATTTGACTGGAAGTGAAATTGCTGACTTGGCATCTATTATTGAGTGAGTCGAGTCGTATAGAATTGGCTCAACTGTGCCGACCTCGGTTCTTGCAAATAATAGTTTGCCTTATTTACCACTCTAACTAGTTGCTAAAACTTATTTCCTTTCTCTCAGATGAACCGCAGTGACATTTTGACCTTCTCAATGATCTCTCTTGTGTTAAAAGGAAGTGAGTCATCAGTAAAAAGCAATTGGGAATCACTGGTTTCTTTTTGAAATATTGTTTAATTACCTATTTAATTTTATTACCTATATCTTAACTGATGCTCTTTTCTGAAAATGGGGAAAAGGACCCATTTAGGTGATCCTTATGGGATCTGATAAGTTTTTGAATGCTTTAAGGAAATTTTTCCTGAATCACTGATGAGAATTAGGGGCAGTGCACAAACTATTATTGAATCACTTATGGATGGATGCCTATGATGTGAGGTGCCAAGAGCCCCTGTTTTGTCCCAATGCTATCTAAAATTCATAATATTTATAATGAAACAATTAGATGTGATTGTTAGGAATTTTGGGGCTGCATGTAAACAATATGCAGATGACACAGCTCCATTTCTCTACCTTATCTAAATCAGAAGAAATGGTGCATGTCATGAACAAATGCCTGGAAACATTGATGGGCTGGATAAGGGCCAATAAACCCCAATATAGGTAGTCCTTAACTTATGACCATAATTGAGCCCCAGGTTTCTGTTGCTAAGCAAGATAGTTAAGTGAGCTGTGTCCCATTTTACGACCTTTCTTGTTGCTGTTGTTAAGTGAATCTGTGCAGTAGTTGTTAGTAGCACAGTTGTTGAATCTGCCTTCCCCATTGACTTTGCTTGTCAGAAACTCGCAAAAGGTGATCATATGACTCTGGGATACAACAACTGTCATAAATATGAGTCAGTTACCAAGTGCCTGAATTTTAATTGACCATGCTACAATAGTCATAAGTGTGAAAAATGGTCATGTAACTTTTTTTCAGTGCTGTTATAAGTTCAAACAGTCACTAAATGAATTGTTATAAATCAAGGACTTCAAGGGTTTGTAATTCCTGGGTCTGAAAATTCTAAATAGAGCTACATTCTTCAAGAAGTAGTTAGTCTGAGGGTGCTCCTTTGCGTCAGCATTGTCAGGCTGGCTAGAAATATTTACTTTCAAGTTATTTGTGCCCAAAAAGGGAATAGTCAACATACAATCTGCCTAGCTAAATCTATTCATCTCTTATTTAGACTACTGCAGTGCATTTTATGTGGATTGTCGTTGAGTTTCATCCAGAAGCTGCAAAAAGTTTACAGGCGAAGCAGCCCAACTATGCCTGTGTTGGCAGAAAGCTGGCTAGGTATGGGAACCCGATGCGAAGAAGCCAATATCCACGCAGGATTGAGGAAAGGCAAAACTCTTTCATTTCTGTACAGTTTCACATCCAAGAAGCATGTCAGAAATCAGGCACAGTTATTTTTATACAATTTACTACAGCATGGGTGTCAAACTTGCAACGTCACGTTGCCGTCATGTGACATATCGCAATGTTTTTCCTTTCAAGGAGCTGGGGTGGGTGTGGCCTGCATATGACGCATCCGGCTTGCGGACCACCAGTTTGACACCCCTGTACTACAGGAAACAAAAGTAAGAGAATTAGTGACTGGTTACCAAGTTACATGATGGTCGCACATGCGTACAAAGCAGAGCCATTCTATAATTCTCCATTAATTATATATTATCATATACTGTAAGTTAATTATTTCTGGCTGTATTCTTTACTACAGGTAGTCCTTGACGTATGACCACAATTGAGCCCAACATTTCTGTTGCTAAGTGAATTTTCTTAACGTTGTTAGCATCGACTTTGCTTGTCGAAAAGTCACAGGAGGTGATCAAGTGACCCTGGGGGGACACTGCAGCCATTATAAATATGAACCAATTGCCAATCAGTATACAAATTTAGGTCACAGGACCAAGGGAATGCTGCAATGGTCTTAACTGTGAAAAATGTCAAGTGTAGTAAGAACTCATAACTCACTTTTTTCCAATGCAGTTGTAACTTTGAACCATCACTAAATGAACTGTTGTAAGTCGAAGACGACCTATACACACAATGAACTTTGCTTACCTCCAGACCTTGGTTTGGGCATTCCTAACCACTGCTTAAGCTAAATATAAAGTCACCTTCCTTAGTAATGAATTCATTTGCAAGGTTGTCTTACAATAGCTGAGTGTCAAAACCACAACCTGTTAGTTAGCCTATGTAGAAGACATTTGTGGTCAGCCCTACGATGTGTTTCTGGTTGACTTCTCTAGCTCTTGTCAAAAGAATGCTACAGAAATGGTACTTCTTGCAAGAAAAAGCATAACTAACAACTCTGCTGAAGTTAACTCATAATTTACCAAAGCCTCTAATTACTTATTGAGAAGTTAAGACCCTCAAACCAAAGGGGTATCATACCTATAAGTAAAAACTAGGTGAATTTCTATTCTTCCTATACATGTTATATTTGTGGAAATAACTCCAATTAGCTACAGAGCCGGAGTCAAGGTTTTGGTTATGATGCTGGATAACTTGTAACCAGACTACCTGCCAACTTGCTTTTTTTGTTTGTTACAGCCCTAGTTAGTTACTGAGCTAATCAGGGTTCTGTCACGTGTAGTAAGAATCACTGACTACCCCAGTAGCTGCTTATAAGTTGTCTCTGTGGTGGTATCCATGATTTGTTCTCTGAAATTCAGGAGCTGCCAGATATATTTCCTCTTGGGTACCTTTTACATCCTGGCCTTCCGTGTATGAATAGTGGAAGATTGCTTCCATTTTCCCTAATCATCTTAAATGCATTTCTTTGACTATGGTTGATATTGTTTAACACTGCTTTATGAATTGTATTATTGAATTATATATTTTATTGGTGTTTTTACCGTAAGCTGTTTTAAGATGTTGCTTGAGATTGCAAGCAGTATATACTAGATGGTGATGATATTGATGATGGGTGATATGATGGACAGGTGGAATTGGGGAGACTGATCAAGGCAGGATTTTCCATTTTCTTCTGTTTTAGTTGTGTTTTGTCCCCCCTCCCTCCCCCCTCTCTTTCTCTCGTTTTTTCATTCTCATTCTTTTGAGGTAATTTTAAATTTTACATTATAATTTTAATATGTGAAATCACAAAAATATTTAAGCTACAGCAGGGGTCCCTAGCCCCCGGTCTGTGGACCAGCACTAGTCTGCAGCATGCCAGAAACTGGTCCACACAAACAAGTGAAGCCTCATCTACAGAATGCAGGCAGCACACAAAACCATGTCCCTTCCAGTCCGCGAAATAAACCTCTCTCCACAGAACTGGTCTCTGGTGCCTCAAAGGTTGGTGGCCACTCGGCTACAGGAAACAGGACTTAGAGGGTGGCCTTAAGACTTCATATTCTCTTTCTTTGGTCTAAAGCAGGAGTGTCAAACTCAAGGCCCATGGGCCGGATCTGGCCCATGGGGTGCTTAGATCTGGCCCACTGGACCACTCTGGAAACACCGAAGGACCGGCCTGCAGTGCCTCTGCTAGCAAAAACGGAGCTCGAGAGGGCCATGTGCAGCTCCCCCTGAGCTCCATTTTCACTGGCAGAGGGTTGCAGGAGGCCATTACATCTGAAAACAGAGCTTGTGACGGTCATGTGTGCCCCTCCCCAAGCTCTGTTTTAGCTGATAGAAGGTTTCAAGAGGCCGTTGCAGCTGAAAATGGAGCTCGGGTGCCTGTTTTCGCTAGCAGAGCACTCGGTCCACCATAGGCACCCTGACACAAGTGATGTCAAACTGACCACGCTCACCTTGACCCCCGAAGGTCAAATACAACCCTGATGCGGCCCTCCATGAAATCAAGTTTGACACCCCTGCTCTAGAGGAAAATAGGTTTGGTATCCAAATTCAGAAGGGATTACAAATTTGAGTAGAAAATATAAACTATATATTTGTCTTAAAAATTAAGATACGATATCCGTAAAGTTTATTCCAGGAAAATGTAAATGAAGTAAACAAAATATATCTAAAATTGTTACTTGCCTTGTCAGGATCCCATAGAGTAATTCTGTCCATAGAACCCAGTTTTCATTTGGAGTCACTTTCCATTTCTTTAGTTTATGGCACATGCAGAGTATTTGAAAAAAGAGGGATTGTTCTCTGCCTCTGGCATAAGTAAGAATACCTATTATGGCTTTAACTCAGAACATTTCCTGCACAGAAAATATTTATTCACTTTGCAGTATACTTTGAAAGCAATCAGAAATACCTGCCCTATGTGCAAATATATCTGCAATGTGATAGACAGAGTCCTCTTTCTGCAGGGCACCTTGTGCATAACCAAGGACTTGGGAAAGTTTTTCCAGACATAAAAGTCTGGCCTTCTTTGACTTTTGTGCAACATGAAGGACAGAATGAAGGAATTTCTCCCATCCTGCTAGGACTGGCCATATAATCAGTGTTTTATTGATAATCTGCCAAGTGTGCTGTTCAATGTACAGGAACTCTTCACAAAATTGTACAAGTAATCCATCACTTACAACAGCTCGTTTAGTGACTCTTCAAAGTTGCAACATCACTGGAAAAAGTGATTTATCACCATTTTTCACACTCATGACCATTGAAGCAACCCCTTGGTCACATCAGTAGTGGGTTCCTACCGGATCGCACTGGTTCGGTAGAACCGGTTCATCAAATCTACCGAACCGGTTAGAAGAGGTTCCACCAGTGGACCCAGAAGTAAGTTCCGGAACACCTGCCCTGGCCCTGTCGCTCGCTCGCTTGCCCCCGCCTGTCCGAAAGCTGCTCCATTGCTTACTCTCCCTGCCTGTCTTTACTATCCTAGCCCCACCCACCACTCACTGATTGGCTGGCTCACCAATGGCCCCACCCGCCACTAAGAACCCTATCTAAACCCACTTACCTTTTTTCCTGCTTGGCTCTCTATTGCTGCCTGCCGACTCTGAGGAGGTAAGTAAGCTGCAACTAAGCGCAGGGCAGGAGGGCAGTGGCAGGCCATCTGGAGTGGCCTGCCACAGCCCTGAACTATAAACGAGTCCAGTGACCTTTTACAACCTTGCAAGGATCCCAGGCTCGCTTATACTGCAGGGCCACATGGCCACCAGAAAGCAGGGGGTGGGGGCGGCGGGGGGAGCTTATGCAGCACGGCTGGTGTCTTTGACAAGTTCAGGGACCTCACAAGGCCTTTGCAAGGTCACTGGACTTGTCTAAGATGCCTGCCCGCTAGAAAGCGTGGGGGTGGGGGCGGGAGCTTACGCGACACGGCCAGTCTCCTAGGACCTTCTAGGATGACCGTCTGTCTTCCCGTGCTCAGAAAAGCAACTCCAGGAAGGTTCTTTAGTGGCGGCATGCGTCCTAGAACCTGCCTGCTAGCAAAGGACTTAGCCGGGCTTCTTTTTCTGAGCACGGTGAGACGGACAGGATTTTGTGCCATCTGTCTCCCTGTGCTCAGAAAAGCAACTCCGGGAAGGCACTTTGGTGGCGGCAGGCATCCTAGAACCTGCCTGCTAGCAAAGGATTTAGCTGGGTTTCCTTTTCTGAGCACGGGGAGACGGATGGTATTTTGTGCCATCTGTCTCCCCGTGCTCAGAAAAGCAACTCCAGGAAGATCCTTTGGTGGCGGCAGGCATCCTAGAACCTGCCTGCTAGCAAAGGACTTATCCGGGCTTCCTTTTCTGAGCACGGGGAGACGGACGGTATTTTGCGCCTGCCGCACCACATCCTCAAGCCCTCCCGTGCCGCGTTCTGCTGGAGCCAGATGGCAGCGGCAACAACAGAAGGTGCCTCGGCTGGGACTCGGTCTACCCCGGTCTCGCGGGTTGCTCTAAGGTTTGGTAGCAATGTCTCTATAGTAATGCCGCAGCTGCGGGGCTCTTTGAACGGGAAGCTACACGTCGGCAGCAACAGCTCCCAAGCAGCCGCCTGGTCCCTCTTGTTGCTCGTGTCTCTCTGCGCTGTTCGGCTTCCTCTTTTGTAGTCTACCTTTTTTCGCCCCCCTTTTCCCTCCAGCTTTCTGTTCAAGGAGCAGTTTCCTGCCAAGCGGGAGCCCCCAGATAACAAAATGTGATGAACGCTGCTAGGGAAACCTCTTAAATGTGTGTGTGCGCGACAGAGAGACAGAGAGAGACGGAGTGTGAGAGAGTGAGAGATGTTCCCATAGCCAACTAGGGAAATATCACATCTTATCCACTCGAAAAGGGGGAAAAGAAGGTGTCTTAGACTACCGTAGTTTGAATGGGCAGTTATCAAACAACGTCTAGAAACCAGCAACGTATAGTAGTAGTAGTACAGTACCGAGGATGAGAAAGGGAGAGAGAAAAGCATGCGAGTGAGCGGATGAGATCAATGAGAATTTTTTTTAAAGGCAACAGACCTGAAAGTCCTATTTATAATTTGATTCGGAGATTTGCGAGCCGCTTTTATGGATGGTTAAGAGGCTTTCTGGCTTCTTGCCTCTGATGATATGTAAATCCCCACACTTTTTTTAAATTTTCTTGTCTCCTGGTGCTTTCTGAAACAAGTCAGGGAGGTGGTGAACTGTACAAACATTTCATTGTGGTTATTGTCAGAATGCTCACAGTGTATCTCTTTATGTTGTTAAAAACATTTTTTTCAAATTGCATGTAACAAAATTTAAAAGGAATTGGGTCATCTTCTGGTTTTAAAAAAAAGATTTTGGAGGAAAACTGTTGTCCTACAATGCTCTACAAACTCTTTGTCTTTTGCATTTCTGATGTAAGTTCTATTTGGTGTAAGTACTACTTTTTTAGATCTCTGTCAAATACATGATAAATATTCGAAGCCTTCTTGATTTTAATTGTCAATTTATTCATTCCTGCACATTCTAATATTTATTTATTTTCATATCTTTGTTTTTTCCACTGTTGTGCAAACACTATTCCACATGTGTAAAATTAAATATGTATTTATTCCCTTTGAAATACAAGTAGTAAGTAGTAAGCTACTTACCTTCTGTAAATAGCTCTTTTATTGTTTTGTGTACTTATTTTAATCTTATTTAAGTAGTAAGTGCACAAAATAATAAATTTCCTTTTTATATCTTTTTTTTGTAGATCATCCATTGGGGCAAAGAATTCAGTAACATCGTCTTGGCCACTCCCATCCGGTCACATGACCAGCAAGCCACTCCCACCCAGTCACATGGCCGGCAACCACTCCCACCCAGTCACATGGCCGGCAAGCCACTCCCACAAAGCAGGCCACACCCAGAGTAGGTTCCAAAAAGCTTTGAAACCGACCACTGGGTCACATAATCAAAATTCAGACAATGTGCTGTTCAGATAGATATGGAACTTTTAAAGTTTATTTTAAAATGTATCAATAAAACATATATTTTAAAAAAGTTAATTCAGACACTTGGCAACTGACTCATATTTAGGACGGTTGCAGTGTCCCAGGGTCATGTCCCAGGGTTCGATAGAAGTTTTGCTAACTTCTGTCAAGCAAAGTAAATGGGGAATTCAGATTCACTTTACAACCATGTTAGTAACTTATCAACTGCAGTGATTCACAACTGTGGCAAGAAAGGTTATAAAATGAGGCAAAAATAGTCCCACTTAGCAACATAAATTTTGGGCTCAGTTGTGGTCATAACTCAAGGACTACTTGCATAACCTTCTGGTGCTTTTTTAAATAAAGATGCAGACCCCTTCCACACATAAGACCTATCCTAAAACCAGCTGAATACAAATATAGGCATTTGCACAGAAGTTGGAAGTATTGGAATTCTCCAGTCCTTCTCCCTATAAGATCCCTGATCAGCTCCCAAATCTTCACCGATACCTAGAGGACTTTGTTGAATGAAATAAAGTAAGATACAAGGAAGTTTTAGGGATGCCTAACAGTTTTGATCATGAAAGATGCCTACAATGAGTTTGGGAAAGTTCCACTCTAAACCACCCCACTACATTAAAAGCCAGGACTTGGATTCAGGAGGACCTACTATATAATGTGAAAGTATATGGCACATCTAGATAGATAACACTTCAAATCATGAAATAAGTGGCATCTGATGGGAATTAGGATCATATTCCCTCCTTCTCTTCATCTGAACTTGGAAATAAAAGTTTAAAAGCTGCTGCTTCTAATTAGTGGCAAACTATAGGTTCCTATTACATATAAATGCAGCAAACTATGCTTCCCCAACTAACGTTTGTTGCATTTAAAGACAATAGGAAAATATGTATTGCTAATGAGGAACAGAAACAGTCTAATCTCTTCCCCCATTGAGGAAGGAAGGAAGGAAGGAAGGAAGGAAGGAAGGAAGGAAGGAAGGAAGGAAGGAAGGAAGGAAGGAAGGAAGGAAGGAAGGAAGGAAGGAAGGAGTATGCAAGATCAGGGCTACAATGTTTCTTCCCACTCTTCTAGTCTGTGGTTTGGGATAAGAACATTTAGCAACTCTACATTTTTCAGTAGGCAAAAGGACAAATATATATTTAACCTGCACAAAAGTTTCTAAACATTTTTAGGATTCTGGAGGCAGTGCTACCATTAAGGCTAACCTACAGCTTAGAAACTTTTGCTTGAATGCGCTTCCTAATTCTGCAGAAATTCAAATCAATGAATTTTTTTAAAATGGTTTTTGAAACATTATTTTAGTTTGCAACTTGTGATATATAATTTATAAACAAAAGAATATATTGTCAATGTAAAAACTGTTGAAAGCTGTATGTGTTTTTCTATATTAACATTTTGTATTATGCACTGAAAGATGTGTATGTTCTTATGCTTTTTGTTAAATGATTATTCATCTAAAAAGGTTGTTTTATTGAGAATTGTCTTTAATGTCTCCTAAGGTTTTAAAGTCTAATTCTGTCTTATAGGGATAAAAAGCAGCATGACTAAGAACTGATCAAGAATCTCAAGAATTTATTCATAACACTGAAGCATAAAAGGCAGAAGGTTCTTTTAAAAAGTAATTAATTTTGCTGTGTAAATATGGCAGATCCTTCAGCGGAAGTACCTTTTTTTATGATGACGCAGCCAGAAATAATTGAAGTAAGTTGAAAAAGTTCTAAACTTAACTGTGCCCTTTCATATACAACTTTAATGCCTACAAACTGTCAGACTTCAGATATCTCAGATTTTATGTTATAAGAACATGTGATTTCCTTATGGCCCGAATGGCCAGTAAATTAGTAAGGATCTATTAATAGCAATCGCATTTAGACTTATATATTGCTTCATAGTGCTTTGAAACCCTCTCTAAGCGGTTTATAGAGTCAGCATATTGCCTCCCACAATCTGGATCCTGATTTTACCAACCTCAGAAGGATAGAAAGCTGAGTCAACCTTGAGCCAGTCACAATAAAACTGCTGGCAGTGCAGTATGTTAGCCTGCAATACTTTATTCTAACCACTGCACCCCCATTGCTCTTTCATTCAAATGATTGTGCTGAATTTCTATTTAAAAAAAAAATTAAGAGATTTTGCTATGAGGGAGCAATAGAGGTCGGAAGATATAATTGTGACTGCTGTGGATGAGATGCAAATCCTTTTGAAAGCAAACAAAAACACAACTAGAGAAACTTCTGAGATTGTAGAATTTGAAACGTCTTTTATTTTCTTCTCATTTCAACACATGGAGTAAGTGGTGGTTCAAGACATAAGTTATATCCAATAGGATGCTTGAATTGTTTTCATACCTAGCTTGTCCTCGGTAATGTGTCATTAAAGAGATCGTTGTTTGCATTGTCACAGCATTCTATTTACACAATGGTTTTATATGTGAATATGATCAAGGAAAATCTAGCCAGCAAGGAAAACCTTAGGGCAGGGCTGTCAAACTCCTGGCCTGATACATCATGTAACACCGTTATGACAATGTGAGTTTAACACCCCTGCCTTAGGGCAAATCTACACAACCTCCTTGTTCTGGAGTGAGAACAGACTACTGTCTTTTTCTCAAAAAATGTCTGCAGGACTCTGCCTATATCTCAGTGTTGTCCCCCAGCTAAAGCAGATCAAAGATGGTTTAAGATGCAATATTCTAAAAGTGTTTATTGAATATATTACCTGAGGAATCTGCATGTAGGCAATGAAGATTGTATTGATGTGCTTTGGGGAAGCAACCAGGGGTGGGATTGAAAAATGTTAACAACTGGTTCTCTGGGTGGGCGTGGCCATGGTGGGTGTGGCTTACTCGGCCTCCTGCATCACAGTGGGAGAGCGTTTTCACCCTCCCAAGGCTCCGCAGGCTTTCCTTGAGCCTCCAGGAGGGCGAAAATTGCCTTCCCCAGGCTCCAGAGGGCCTCTGGAAGCTGGAAACGGGCCCACTTCCAGAACTTCCAGGAGGCCTGTTTTTCGCTCTTCCAGAGTATCTGTGTGGGCTCTGAATTTACCTGGCCAAAATGGGTCACATAGAGACTCCTGGGAGGGGCGGAGTGGGGTGGGCAGGACCAGCCAGTCATTTTTTATTACCAGTTCTGTGAACCAGATGTAAAATTAGCATCCAGTTTACCTGAACTGGTCTGAACTCCTGAAAGCAACCAGAAGTTTGCTGGCAATGTTGTGACTCTCAGTTCTGCTGGTTTCCTGGGATAACATCCTCTTCATTCTTTTCCCTGACTACGTTCCCTGTCCCATCAGGCTCTCCTTACGTTAAAGTGTAAAATACACATAAAATGTATGTGTATTTCATATCTGACATATTCCAAAACAATAAAAGTAGCTCGTACATTATATGTAAGAACACTAACTCTACAACATGAAGATTGTTTGTGACAAAAACAAATGGAAAAACTAATTCAATTTATTGAATAGCAGAAAATATGCATTAGAACCAAATGATGTATTTCTTAGTCCCTAGATTTCTAATAAAGATGCATTATCCACATACAGTAATGCAGTTGAAGCATGTGAGAGTTGGCATGTGCCTTCGAGATCGTCTAATCCAAACTCTTACTCAGACTAACTGAAGCACCCAGGACTGGTGGCCTTTGTTTACACACCTGTACAAAGAAGACTCTGTTGCATTGTAGAACAGTTTTATTGTCAGAGAATTATTCATCATGTCCAATGAAATCTATTCCATTGTAATTTAAACTCATTGCTTTTTGTCTTGTCTCCTCAACACTCTGTGGTTTCACTGTGTTGCAGTGGTTAAAGAGTGAGACTGGCACTGGAGAGACCCAGATTTTAATACACTGAAATTAGCTGAGTGGCTATGGGCCAGTCACCTCTCTCAAACAAACCTACTTCACAAAGTTGTTATGTGGTGGGGAGGGAAATGGAGGATGGAATGCAATGTTCAATGCTCTGAGCTCCTGAATGAAAGACGGGATACAGTCATACAAATAAATAAACAACTCTGACACAATTTGTCCCATCCTCTATATTAGAACCCTTCATATACTAGAAGACAACTGTCATATCACCCCACAGTCTTCTCTTCTCCAGACTTGAAATGCACAGTATTTCCAGCAGTCTCTTATAAATTTTCTTTCCAAGCCCCTTCTTGATTGCTTTCCTATAAAGGTAAAAGTTTCCCTCACACATATGTGCTAGTCCTTCCCAACTCCAGGGGGAGCTACCCATTTTCGTTTCAAAGCTGAAGAGCCAGTGCTGTCTGAAGACATCTCTGTGGTCATGTGGTCGGCATGATTAAATGCCAAAGGCTCACGGAACACTGTTACCTTCCCACCAAAGGTGGTCCCTATTTTTCTACTTGCATTTTTACATACTTTCAAACTGCTAGGTTGGCAGAAGCTGGGACGAGTAATGGGAGCTCACTCCCTTATGTGGCCCTAGGGATTCAAGCGCTGATCTGCTGACCTTTCTGATTGACAAGCTCAGCATCTTAGCCACTGAGCCACTGCATACCTTTCCTATAGACATCCTCAAATTTGTCAGCGTCCTTTCTAAAATGAAGTCAGTAGGAATAACATACTTTATAACCATTTTTGGGAACTTGAGCTTTTGGATAAGATTTTTGCAATAAATATTTTGGTATTTAAAGTATTGCATTATTATTTTTGACAGCCAGTTTGGAGTAGCGGTTAAGGAACCAGGCTAGAAACAAGGAGACTGTGTGTGCACAAATCCATCTAGGAGACTTTGGGCCAGTCTCTCTCTCTCAGCCCTAGCAAAGAGGCAATAACAAACCATTTTCTGGGACTTGTCCACTTGCAGGGACTTGTCCAGGAAGTCACTAAGGGTCAAGACTGAATTGAAGGTGCATGCATATGCACACACATACAAACACATACATAGATAGATACATGCATATAATTTCTCTTCCTTGAAAGTTCTCTATTATGGGTCAGGAGGATGTTATCATATTTTCTGCCTGGGTTTGTCTGCAGCACAAAATAATATTTTCATGGATACTGTATTCTTACACACATGATCTCAAGTGGATCCTCAGGCTGACATTCCTGAATCTTAGGGCATGTTTGCATATTCTTCACACATATTGCCATTCTTCTGCCCCCCCCCCCCCTTTGTGTCCTTTTGTATAAGTCATACTTTTCAGTCTTGGAATTTCATTTATAAACTTTGTCCCGGCAGCTTTCAGTAATACCTACTCAGTCATAATTTGCCTTTCAACAGTAAGACTTCTAATTCTTCCTGTTTATTCCTGATAAGTTATGCATTTGTGCCAAGGGACTGGACTCCCTGGGATACATTATTTGATTTATTCCTGATGGTAGTCACATGCTTGTGGCTCTGTTTCTCCATAATCTGCATATTCCTCCCAATCCCATTCTTAGTAGTCAGCAATCATAGGTGCTCCAACAATGGAGATTTTCAAGAAGAGATTGGTCAATCATTTGTCTGAAATGAATAGATTTTGCTGCTTGAGCAGAGGATTGATTAGAAGACCTCCAAGGCTCCTTCCAACTCTGCTATTCTGTTCTGTTATTCTGTCTGCTCTGTTCTGTTTTCTGTTCCTTACACAATTGATTTTAAAGCCCTATGGATTCAGTTTCCAAGGTACTTTCCAGACTGGTAGAATTCTTCCCAGTCTGGTGAGGTACAACTTAACTTGCTAGGAATCCCTCAGTGTGGAAATATATCCCAGCATCAAATATCCAAACGATTCCTGTCTACCTAGCTGCTAGACATCTCTCTTCTTGGGTCATGCTCTTTGTCCTGAAATTATAAAGAAAAAACATCTGGGTGTCCAGCTTCTTCGTCCTGTTGCCAATAATTTTGTTGGCTCTTGGAATGTCTTCATGGCTATAACTGGCCACGTCATTATTCCCACATGAATCAATAAGTCAGACAGAACTTTGAAAATAAAAGTGATTTCCTGTTCTTAACACTTTCATTGGCACACACAATAAATACTTCTGCTTTGACATTCGTTGAATGTTAATATTGAAGGTTTCTCCTCCGTACTTTTGCACTACAAAGACTAAAACCTCAAACATAAGATCTTAACATCCCATATCAATCAACGAACGACCTTGCCTAAAAACCCTCTTATCCCAAGGATAAAAAAAAGTATTGTATTTCCTCTGGGACCATAGTTTTAATGCTAAGTTAATAGCTAGTTTTTGTTTTGTTTCCCAAATAAATTTATTAACGATTCTTTGTCAATCTCACAAAAGTTTGTCTGGGACTAAAAGTAGCTCCATTTGAATTTTTTTTTAAATACCTTGGGTAATCATTTTAATAAGCATAACTGATATTAACCCAAGACAGTTTTAAATTTTTCTGCCTTTCAAAATATTGAATTTCTCTCTACAATTTGGTGTTACTATTTTCAAATGAATCTTTAATTGTCTGTCAAATATAGTCCCAAATGTTTTGTTGAATCTTTTGTTTAGTGACAACCTGACTCTTTCTGCACAAAGCTTTCTTTTTCTTGGAATAAGTGTCTTATCTTTATATTTACACACTCATATTATATCTTCAGAATTTACTGAAAGTTTTCTTTTAGTTAGCTGTTTATTGCATTTTGAAGCAACATCATGATGAAGAATGCATTGTCTACATAGCATTTTGATAAAAGAATGAATTTGGTTCTATAAATATACTAAACTAATTGATGGATTTTACATTTTATAATTGTGAACTTTTATTTGTTGAATTTTTTTTCTTTATCCAGTGCTCTTTCCTCTTTGTTCTCTATTGCAGTCGCTATTTATTCTGATCCTTAAATGGTTTAACAAAGAGATTATTAAACATTAAAAAGTCAGGCTATTGGTCTATTTAGTTCACTATATGGATGATGACTGATATTCCAGACAGAAGTTTTTCCAACTGTTCCTGGGGTTGCTGGCATTGAACCAGAAAGCTTCTACATAGCACATTCACTTTACTATTGCACTGTATCTCTTGGATAAAAAAAATAAGTAAATAAGCAAACTTGTGTAAGGTTTATGCACAAGCCACCAGACAGCTCAGTTTAACAGAACCCCAACAAGCAAGTATGCTATAACATCTCTATAATCTATAGGAATAAAAGGTTTGAAGTATCCTTTTCAGAATGTTTGCATTATACTTTGCATTATAAGTTATATCCATCTGTCTTTTCTTAACTCTGCCTAAAAAATATTCTGTTTTTCCCCTTTCTTAAAATGTATCTTTTTAAACTCTGTGTGTGTGTGTGTGTGTGTGTGTGTGTGTGTGTGTGTGTGTGTGTGTGTGTAGTAATTTCAGAATGCATAAATAGTAAGAAAGGTCAGCATTTTCTTCCATTTTTTTTTAATGAGTGGTTTGTGGAGGATTTAATCATAGTTTCCAACAGGGACAGTGGCTGTTTGTAATCATAGCTTCCAATGAGATCTGTGACCTTTTGCATAAGTTGTATCACTCCCCCCCCCTTTTTTTTTTTTTTACAGTAACACACATTCCCTTTGCTCTATGGATTGTCCAGTCTGGGAGTTGAAATACAGACATCTTACAGTTGCTGAAGTTGAGAAATACTGCTTTAGACAAAAAATTACACAATAGCAGGAATTATTAGAAAGGTTACAAAAAGAAACAGAATTGTAATATGGTATAATGCTCTCATAGTTTTGCTCATTTATTTCTTATTGAAATAATAAATGAACATCTAAATTGTACATTTATGCCAAGGGCTGAAGTTTTAGGAAGGTAGTGCAAAGTCTGGATGGACATGAAGATATAATGCAGGAAGCAGAATGGATATCAGAAACTGTGGTATTCATCTTGCCCCAAAATACAGTCTATAGCTCTCTAATTTCTGGTGGGCAGCAGTAGGAGAAACACACATTTCCAAAAAGAATAAGAAAAATATTTTAAGCCTAAAAGTTTAGCACATTAGCAGTCTCTAACACACAAATAACAGCTGTCTTTTTTTCTTATTGCATTTATGATAAAGCTTCAATCTGTATTATTAATAATTTTACAGAGTTTTAAAAACATAGAAAATAATGAGTGGTTTGCAAAAGAGACACTTATATAAAATGAGGTAAAAAGTAAAAAGCACAAGTTAACAGGAATGTAAAAAATACAAGCGAACATTATTTTAAAACAGAAGAAAAGACCTCGGTGTAGCGAAGAGATGGAGATATATAAATTTTACAGTTCCCAAATGAGGCTGAATGGCAGCAAGGGTCATTGTAATGATAACAGATATTTGCTCCTGACTCTCTCACAACCACCACCCATCTCCAACATAATTTATCTTGTAAGTTACATACCTCTATACTGCTTTAACAAAAGACAACTCTGAATTTTGTCCCTTCTACTACACATTCACTGCAAACCGGAGCACTGTTTAATTTATCAGCCGTTGACCTTCTAACACGAAGAAAAGAAAGAAAAATTAGCTGATTGTATATGAAGAAAGATCAGCACTTGCAAAGTTAATCTGGATATTCCCTGCCATCAGCACTAATTTTGACCAAGATGTTGTTTTCCATAGTTTTCAGACTGA
Organism: Thamnophis sirtalis; assembly: GCF_051295495.1. NCBI lineage: Eukaryota > Metazoa > Chordata > Lepidosauria > Squamata > Natricidae > Thamnophis > Thamnophis sirtalis. The sequence continues at coordinate 88,153,819 of NW_028261385.1, forward strand.
TCATTCTTCATAAATACAATTATGAAAAGGTTCAGCAAGAGAGAGACTCCCTCTTCAGGGGTTCTTTTGTGAGGGCACCAAATACGAGCAGGTACAATGGGAATAGATACATTTAGTACTCTGCCTCTCCTAGGCCATTCTCAGTCCATTGTACATATAGAAGGGATTGTGTGAAAAGGAGACCCTATCTGTTAATTTATATAAATTTATGTCCATAAAGATTCTTTCTGAGATCTACTCATAAGAACATTAAAATACTGATTTTTAAAAGGATTCCAACATTCTTGCTAGAGCTTTCATGGTTCGAGCTAATACTCTCTGCAAAAAATCCCATGGCTATCACAAGGTTGAACAAAATTGCGAGCAGAAGAATTAATCTGCTTCCTACCTGCAGAGCTTTCATGAAAAGAAGACATTGGAAGAGGAGTGCGGTGAAGATAGTATCATTGTAAAAGTTCATTTCCTGAATATTCTGTTTTTATACCATGTAAGAAATGGGTACATACAGCAGAAAATTATATCAGCTTTAAAGGATTTTAGCAAATAATTTGTTATTTTTACATGACAGTATGAAAGTGGCAGTAGGTAGTTTTCTCCAGCATCCATGTCCATTAGTCGAAGTATCTTAATAATAAAGAATGAAAATTTCAAATGAGATGACAATAAAGTACTTTATTTAACTTCTGTTAATTTATATAACTTACTTCCACCAATGTGACCTTCACAGAAACATTTCATTGTCATTTTCAAAACATTTTATAGCCCCAATTTTAGACTTGAAATGTAATCACAATCTCCTTTGCTTATAAAACTGCTTCAACATTCTAGAGCAGCCTAGGTAAGTTTAAGACATTCCCCAATGTTTACTGAGGAATTCTGGGAGCTGTAGTCCAACACCTCTTAATCTCGCTAAGGTTGGCAAACATTGCTCTAGAGCAGCTTGTTTTTCCCTGACACGTCAGTATTTTCTCATTCTAACTTCAGATTCTGCTTTCTCTTCTTTTCCAGTCTGCAGGCATGAATGAACCTCAGTGCTACTACAATGAAACCATTGCCTTCTTTTATAACCAAAGTGGGAAAACACTAGCAACTGAATGGAACACTGTGAGCAAGCTTGTAATGGGACTTGGGATTACAGTTTGTGTTTTTATCATGCTAGCCAACCTCTTGGTGATGGTGGCCATTTACGTCAACCGGCGTTTTCATTTTCCTATTTATTACCTAATGGCTAACTTAGCAGCTGCTGACTTCTTTGCAGGACTGGCATATTTTTACCTGATGTTCAACACAGGACCCAACACTAGAAGATTGACTGTCAGCACGTGGCTCCTTCGTCAAGGACTCATTGACACCAGCCTGACTGCTTCTGTTGCCAATTTATTGGCCATTGCCATTGAGAGGCACATCACCGTGTTCCGTATGCAGCTCCATACGCGGATGAGTAATCGGCGAGTGGTGGTGGTAATTGTGGTCATCTGGACTGTGGCCATTGTCATGGGCGCTATACCAAGCGTTGGTTGGAATTGTATCTGTGATCTCGCTCACTGTTCTAACATGGCACCACTCTATAGTGACTCTTACTTGGTCTTCTGGGCTGTTTTCAACTTGGTCACCTTTGTAGTCATGGTGGTCTTGTATGCTCATATCTTTGGATACGTGCGCCAGAGGACTATGAGAATGTCAAGACATAGTTCAGGGCCTCGCAGGAACCGGGATACCATGATGAGTCTTCTAAAGACTGTCGTCATTGTGCTTGGTAAGTATCTTCAGATGTGATTTCTTCTATTCCCTCCTCAAAATAGACAGCCTGCATTTCATGGAAATGCTATGTGTTGCTTCTAATGTTCATTTTATACTGTCAGGATACAGATCAGTGAAAAGCATCATCCACATTATACAGTCTATTTTCATGATGTATAAAAATGTTTAGACTCTGTATCAGTAAAATAAAGTGGCTTTGGGTCCGGTAGCTCTCCAGTTCTGCAAATATTCCATCTTTGGTTCTGAAGGTGGGCTTGTTTCCTTGTGTGCAGCTGATTTCTACTCTGGGAGTTCTATAAGACATAAGACCCCATTGTGAAATTGTGGAAGTTGAAAATAGTTCTACTTGTTGTTACGAAAGGCTTTGCACAAATTCATCAATTGCAATCTTTCATGGAGAGAAGATTTTGTTCAGTGTTACTGATGACCTCCATTGTGGATTATTACATTGTGTTCCCCATGGGATTGCTCCTGAAGACTACCTGGAAACTTCAGCTTTCTGTCAAAGTGACACAAGCAGTTGTAGGTTATACAGTTATACAATAGCAGAGTTGGAAGGGACCTTGGAGGTCTTCTAGTCCAACCCCCTGCCTAGGCAGGAAACCCTATACCGTTTCAGACAAATGGCTATCCAACATCTTCTTAAAGACTCCCAGTGTTGGGGAATTCACAACTTCTGGAGGCAAGCTGTTCCACTGATTAATTGTTCTAACTGTCAGGAAATTTCTCCTCAGTTCTAAGTTGCTTCTCTCCTTGATTAGTTTCCACCCATTGTTTCTTGTTCTACCCCCAGGTGCCTTGGAAAAGGTGTTAATCAACCAACCCATGTCTCACCTCTGCTCTGCAAACTGTACTGATTGCCAGTTTGTTTCTGGGTGCAACTCAAGGTGCCCATTGTCACTTTGAAAGTCCTTTACTGTTCGGGACCTTTATGGTTTAGGGCCTGGATATTTGCAGGTCCATTTTCTCTTTGTTGTGTCTACCTGTCTTTAAGAATTGGAAGAGAAGGCTTCCATGGTGGTACAGTGGTTAGAATCCAGTACTGCAGGCTACTTCTGCTGACTGCCGGGGGGTTGGCAGTTCAATTCTCACTGACTCAAGGTTGACTCAGCCTTCCATTCTTCCGAGGTGGCTAAAATGAGGACCCAGATTGTTGGGGACAATAGGCTGACTCTGTAAACTGCTTAGAGACGGCTGTAAAGCACTATAAAGTGGTATATAAGCCTTAGTGCTATTGCTTGCTCTGGGCCCCAACTCTTAGGAAATGAAATTGGTAGGTCGCCATGAGTTATTTATTACACTTATTGTCACTCCCTCTATGTAGACCAGACCAGAAAAACATCTCCACAAAAAGGCTAAAACTACTTTTATACCAATTGGCTATAATAACAGAATCGTGCAAGTCTGATTATGCTGTTCCTCCCCCTCCTTATACTTCAGTGAATTAGGGAGGCACCTGTCTAAGCTGAAGGTTATTTGGCTTCTCTGAATCTAAAAATGCTTCAGCCCCTTATTATCTTGCAATGGAGCTTGCATATCTCTGCCAAGGTCATCCTCCATACTCACTACAGTTGTATTATTTAGTAATGATTAGTTTTTAATCTTAACTACCGTTCTAGTTCTAGGATCCGTAAGCCATGCAGAGTCAGGCAGATTTATTTATTGCATAAGAACATAGGCCTTGTAAAAAAAAATTTAATAATTTAATTCAAATTTCTAATACTACTGGGATAGCATGGAAAGGGGATTCCCTTCAGTGGCATCTTTGCCAATGACATCACTCCTGTATGTTGTTTAGTAGTAGTCATACCTAACATATCTGTGAGCTTTCCTAACCTTGTGACTACCTGCCTCCTCGGGTTGAGGTAGAGGATGAATGAATGCTGGTAGAGGAGAATATTTGTGGCTTAAGGTTGAAATGAGGGTCCTTAGTGCTCTCTGAGCTTGGTTGTTTCCTTGCAGATGCTTCATTTATTCATCAGTGCTAGCACTGATGATGTTATCTGGTTGGGTAATGAAACATTTGCAGCTAAGTTCAGAGAGCACCAAGGACCCCTTGGAGAGTGAATGGCTTAAGGTCACCGAGTGGCATTTTGTCCAAAACATCCCGCCAGCCAGCTGATTTTTGGGTCTTTGCGGGAGACACACACACACATGTGGGAGAGATGGGGGATTACGTGCGCATGTGCAGGGGAGTCACGGGGGGTGTGGCCTGCCCCCCTCTCCAGCGGCCCATTTTTGGTCCCAGGAGGCTGCAGGGATGCCTACTAGGCCCAAAAGAGGACATAGAGGACTCATGTGTATATGCCTGGGGGGGGGGAGAACATTGGGGTGTCATGCACATATTGCATTATGGGTGTGAGCACGTGAACACACGCTCTTTCTCACACTTTCTGTATGCGACGACAAAAAGGTTAGCCATCATTGTTAGATAACGAGGTTTTTTTTAAAAAAATAAGAGTCCGTTGGAGTTGGGCTGTTAATACATTTGAATAAATGAAGGAAGTAAGGAATTCATCTTGTAGTATTATGGTATTATCATGCAAGAGATTAAGGTGTAATATTTACATAAATAATAGAATATTAGCTGAAATGTATTATTCACAATATAGTAGATCACTGTACAGTGAATTTTGCCCCATTTTACGATCTTTCTTGCCACAGGCATTAAGTGAATCACTACAGTCAATAGGTTAGTAACAAGGTTGTTAAGTGAATCTGGCTTCCCCATTGATTTTGCTTGTCAAAAGGTTGCATAAACTTGACCTTGGGGCACAGTAACGGTCATAAATATGAACCCGTTGCCAAGCATCTGAATTTCGATCATATGAATAGGGCTGCTACAAAGGTCGTAAATGTGAAAAATTGTCATGTTACTTTTTTCAGTGCCATTGAACAGTCACTAAATGAACTGTTGTAAATCAAGGACTACCTGTATTATGAGATACCTCTGCAGCTGATGAGCCTCCCCATTTAGTGGACTCCCTTTTCCTAAACCTTTTCTAATTACAAGCCATAGCAATGCACAATTTAATACTGTACTAACGTTTACCCAGTGGTGGATTTCAATTTATTTTACTACCGGTTCACTCATGCGTGTGCGCGCATGCGCAGAAGCCTCTGGGCGGGTGGGCAGAGCCTTCCGCCGACACCACTACCAGTTCATCCAATCTGGGGCGAACCGACAGAAACCCACCTCTGACTTTACCAGATTACAAGACGCCTGAGAAGAGCCTCCATTGGTATCAACCAGTAGATGTTTACACAAAGAAACACTATGACCTAGTGGGCGGTTTCAAAGAAAGGAAGTTTGTGCTGGAGAAGGTAAACATCAATCATTTTAAACCGTACCCAACCTTCAATGTGAACGTATCGCCCACTGTTTGCTATAAGCCCAATTAATTAAAAGTCTAATTAAAATATCTACAGGCACATAAGAAGAGAAAGCAATTTATATAACTATGTAGAATGTGTTTATACATGATTGAATGGATTTTATGTAGAAAAAATTGTTGGGAAATATATGCCTTGCGTGTCCTGTCCCTGCTCACTGCTGTCATGTAGACCTCTGACAAGCTTATTCAGAGTGAATTTTGTTTGCCAAAAATAAGTTCAGCAGCCCCAACATACAGGAAGTAAATCTGCCCTATCATTTCTGCAGAGAAGCATACAATAGAAATCACTGCAGCATAATATATATTCTGTCATTTGGTGACAGAATGGTTTTATACAGCTGCTTTCAATGTTCTGCCTTAAGAATTGTACAAAGGAACACAGTGAAACAATTGGATTGCCTTGTTTATTGATTTATCTTTAGATAATTTTCTTATATACGTATTTTATTTAGTATGTATCCCACCTTTATTATTTTTACAAATAACTCAAGGCAGCGAACATATCCAATATATTCTTCCTCCTATTTTCGCCACAATAACAACTCTGTGAGGTGGATTGGGCTGAGAAAGATTGACTGTCCCCAAATTGAAACAGTCTTTGTACCACCACCTGAGTCCAACATGTATTTTTATCATTCATTCAGAAAGAAAATAATTTGGTGGTAGACAGAGAAATGTATGAAATCAACAGTATTCTTTTCTCTAGATCCATGATGGCGAATCGGTGGCACATGGAGGCCTCTCTGCCGGCACGCGAGTCGTCGCCCCAGCTGAGCTCCACCGCGCATGCGCACACGCCTCCTGCTGGCCAGCTGATTTTCGGGTCTGCAGCACGTGTTGCTTAATCAAAAGGCAGTTAAAACACTATACAAGCCATCAAAAATATAACTATACACATCCAACAGGAATAGGAAGTGCCTCACAGGAGCAGATAGAGGTAAATCGTAGAGAGGCAGGAAATGCATCACTGAACAATGGAAATGTATGCTAGAGAGGAATGAAGCTGCATACAAGGCAGTCATAACACATGTAACAGCATAGGCATGCGCGTGGGGGCAGGGGTCGCACGGGGGTCACACGCGCATTGTATTATGGGTTTGGGCACACACACTGTTAAAAAGATTAGCCATCACTGGTCTAGATAATAGTCATAGCAAGTAGCACATAGGCATATATACCACTTTTCAGTGCTTTACAGCCCTCTCTAACTGTTTTCAGAGTCATCATATTTCCCCCAATAATCTAAGTCCTCATTTTACCGACCTCAGAAGGATAGAAGGCTGAGTCAACCTTGAGCCTGGTGAGAATTGAGCTGCAATAGAGTTAGCCTGCAATATTGCATTCTAACTATTATGTCACCACAGCTCTAAATAAGTAAATATGTACATTCTACATACGGACAATAAGCTTGTTGGAAACTACTCTGGGATTTTTTAAAAAAGTCCAGAATAGAAAAAGGAACCATCAAAAATGAAATTGACTATTCATCTATGAGTCTTTATTATTTAATTATCCCTGACTGTTCAACTAGACTTTTGTGCTATGAATAATGTCTTTGTAAATTGTATTTATTATTATAGCTAATCTTTTAACCCATCCCAAAGTCCACATCCTGATCCCTTCCAGATATATTATACTAATTTTGGCACTAATCAAGGTTGATGAGAATTGAAATCTAACACACATTTATACACAGGCAAATTAAAGGCAAAGATTACAATCCTGCAAGCTTGGGGAATTATTCTTTATTTTATAATGTTATAATATGGAAAAAGAGACAAGCTTTTCAAGGTTTGGGATGAGAAGTTTAAAAATAGGACTGTATAAAATTATTTGGACTATCAAAACAGATCATTGCTTGCAAGGGTGGTTTGGAACCTCCTGACTGTCTGTGCAAATATGTGGATGCACAATTGTTTTGCCTCATGAGGAAAAAGGTGAATCAAGTGTACACTCAAAAGCAGCCACGTGAACTTGAAAATCCCAGCTTCTTCAATAAGAGATGCTTCATATATGTGTCTTTGCTTTGAAGCACCTCTTTGCATAGTCCTAGTGAATATTAATAACTAAGACTTGTTGCTTATGAAAGGAGAAAATATTGAATACATTTATTAGAATATAAGCCCCTTCAGGCAGCTAAGTAAATCTGTTTAATGTATTGCACAACAAAGCAGTGAATGTGCAAAGGAAATCTTTTTCTGCTGAGTTGTTTTTAGAGGTCTTCATTACTAAATTACAAATAACTGAAGTTGATTAGAATCAGGTTAACACATATAATCATACTTATGCTATCATAATGAACCTAAAATCTGTAGTTTTTGTTTCTTGCCATGTTAGCTTATTTGAATCATGCTACCTATGGATATTTTGCTTCAATTGCTTCAAAGGGTTGTTGCTGTTTAGTATTGAAAGCTTTATTTTTAGAATTCCACTATTTTAAAAGTCTGGGACTACAGTACTTTTATTTAGACTTTTCCAATTTAGATCAGATGAAACTTAGAGTGAGGGTTCTTCTAAAGTAAAATATTTGTTATGTTTGAACAAATAGAAGTTTAACCTGCTGATTACCCTTCATATTTAGGAGCTGCTGTCATTAAAAGACCAGATAAATGGAAAATTCATTGTTCTACATCAGGGCTTCCCCCCCCCCCCCAAGCAGTATGAATGGCAATGATAGCAACCTATTTCAGCCGACTTGGATGTACTTCCATGATTTGGGGGGGGGGAGGGGGAATCTTCCTATGTGTGAGATGTATGTGTGGAAAATACTACTAAAAGTTTATTTCATGGATTTTTCCAAAGAACATATGGTTTAGGTATCAGGAAGCCTTGTCTACAATACAGTTTTGAGAAATTATACACAGGCGTTTGTAGTTGTTGCATCAGTATTTGTACTACCATGTTTCCCCGGAAATAGGGAAGGGTCTTATTTTCTTTTGGCCCCCAAAATAAGCACTTGGCCTTATTTTTCGAGAGGTCTTATTATTTTTGAGGTACAGGAGGTGGCGAGTGTGGACACCTCATGGCGGCTGCTGTGATGCAATATTTTTGGGGAGGGCTTATTTTTGGGGGATGGCTTATTTGAGCACATGCACTCAAAAGCCCGATTGGGTTTATTATCCGGGGAGGTCTTATTTTCAGGGGAACAGGGTAGTTGTTGCACCAGTATTTCAGACAAAATACAGGGAGGGAGGGAGGGAGGAAACATTTGTATTTTTTGAATGAGGAAAATCTTTGGCAAATGGATCAGGTTTCATAGGAATTAGGTAACAATGGCACAACTAAGGGCTAGATAAAGAACTGAAGCAGTGGTGGGTTACAACTGGTACGTCCCGATATGAGTATACCAGTGCCTGCCGGGAGCACCAGGTACCGTTCTGGTACGGGCCCAGCCAGCCCACGCGGGCCCGCCCGCCCGCGCTTCTTACCGGTATTTGAGGTGGGCCCCGCCCACCCGCGCTTCTTACCGGTATTTGAGGTTTTCGGGGCTTCCATGCATGTGCACATGGTGCGTGCGTTCATGTGGTGGATGCACAGCCCCGTTGCACCGTACCAGTTGTAACCCACCACTGAAGTGAAGATATGTATATAAAAAGCTTCTTTCCTTGATTCATTAGATAATTCATGGCCAAAAAATTTCTAATGACAGCTACCCACCTGCCTATACTTGCAGAATGCAAACTGGTTCTAATAGTCATACGCATAGAGCTCTTAAAAATAATTTAAGCACTTATAGAAGTAAGCCCCATTTCAGTCTTTGTACTAGATTGTAAAATCAGACATTTATTATAGCGCCTTTTAATTAACCTCCTCCCAAGCAATTCAAACAACTTCCTTCCGCCCTCCTTCTCTCTTTGAAGTCAATCCTTTATGAAGGGAGGGGTGGGGGAAGATGAATAATTATTTCCAACGAACAAAAATGTATTTTTCATACACCCTTCTGCAATATGTACAAAGGCCAAACAAGAGAATCTTGTATATCCGTCTCAGAAAATGCCTGACATTGTGTCTGCCATTTCCTTCCAGCCAATGCAAGAGGCTAGCTCCCCTTTCTCTTAAAAGGGGAGCTAGGGGGGGGTGTCTCTTGATGGCATGAGTGATGTGGAGTCCAGTCGAATTTCACAAGAGGGTTCATTGTTTTTCCTTATGACTGAGATGACTTGAACCTCTGGCTGGAGCATTCAAGAGCTGGCAAACGGCATCATCCCACAGAATTGCTGAAATATTGAATCTTGGGGCAGAGTCAAAACAGAAGAGATTTCCCGTCCTCTTTATGCTCTTTTCTTCCCTCTGAGTAAAATATTTCAAACAGAAGGAAATGATTTCATAGTTTGATCACTTTTCTCATTTTAACAAGGCTGCTTTTGAAATATCCAAGGCAATAGAAAATATAAAAATTCTTTTTTCACAACATGTCTCTTTTCTCTGGGGATTATATAGGAGTGATTTATATAGCTTACATAGGCAAGAAAATGGACCTTGGGCAGACAGATTCAAATTATAAAAGGAACGTTTTATATTTGAAAAGAAACTGCGCAGAACTATAGCCTGGTGCAATTTCCAACAGACTGCAATCTTCATCATACTTTACTGAACTCAAATTCCTTAGAAATCCTACTGAGAAAATTTGTTCAGAACTGAAATACTAAAGCAAAAATTTGCCAGTTTATTGTGTGAAATTTCTTAATTTACAATTCAAATGTCATTTATCCAGCTGCAAAGCTTAAGATATTTACACTTAACTTTGTCCCATTGCATAAATAGTGTGAGAAATAGCCTTGGCCCCACAATTGGAACTATCAAGAATACAAAGCCAAGGCTACTGGCAGAGGTGGGCTTCACATAATTTTACCACCAGTTCACCACACACAGAAACTGTGAGCGCACACTCGCTTCGTGAGCGCATGTGCCTTCCACACATGTACATGGCCTTCCACGCATGCACTTTGCTTGTGCACGCAGCTTAGAAAACATGGCTAAATAGGACGACATAGAGCCTGGGCGAATGGGCAGGCCCACCCACAGGTCACCACTACTGGTTCGCCTGAACCGGTCTGAACCGGCTGAATGCCACCACTGAGTACAGGGATTTATCATGTACTATCAACTTCATCCTGAAGGTCAAGAGCTTAGGCCACTTGTGTGGTGGGGAAATAAATTGCTGTAGGGAGGATATTTTCTATAACAAATGTTATTGCTGTCTTCAACAATTATATTAAGCGAGAATATAAGTAAAAGTCTTACAGTTGACTTTATACGCTGTCCTGGCTTGCCTAAAATCTTTCACCTTTGTAAACTATGGTAGGATGAAACTGGAAATTATAATTAACTAAAGAGATGCTGGTTTGTTTATTTTTACAGCAAAGAGAGAAACGAAGGGATTGAGTGCACATCTACACGATTCATTCATTAAGCTGAGATTATCACTTGAACCTGTCTAAGGCTCCATTATGTAAAGGAAAAATTATAACAACAACATACATTGCTTGGGGACATAAATGGATACTGATTGACTTGAAACCCACAAAAAACCATGTGGTTAAACCTAATTAGTAATACACATTTAATGCAACCTGTATTGCTGTGTTAATTTTTAAAAAGGCATTCATTCTCTTGAATTCAGCCCTTGCAGGTACTCTGGCACATCAAAGGCAGTGAATTGAGTGAGAGATCTTGGAGGATAAGTGTTTAAAAATGCAACAGAGTAGAACATTGTTTGCACAGCTGCAGCAAAAGATGCTTCTTAGTATATAGTTAAGAACTTTCTAGTAGGTGTGAGTTTAAAAGTGGTGATGGGAATAGCTCTACTGGGCTCTTTTCACATTTTGTATTTTATTGTTTGTTTTGGCCTTTTTACCACTGTTACTAGCAATTCACCTTGATGTGATATAAGGGTTTATATTCCTGATAACAACAATGATACAGTATAAACCAGGAAGGAATGTAGAAGCTTGTGGTATACATAAGGTCATATGAAGCAACACAATTTATGTTTCTACATTGATACTCAAACTAATACTTGATATGTACTTCTCTCTGGACAAATATGCATAAGTTATAGAAACCTAAACATGAACAATTAATGTATGCGAGAAAATTGTAAGAGAAGGCATATATTAAAAATATGTGCTTCCAAAACCTAATAAGAGAAATTGCGTACAAAAATGTATATAGTTTGAAAGCGTAAGAATTTTCATGTGGACCTTAAAGGAACATTTTGAACACAATGTGGGAAAAATGGAGAATGAAACAGTGCTTGTAGAAACGCAAAGACCATCAAAGAAAGAAATGTTCATATTTAGAACAGGTAGGGGATGTTGTCATTTGCTAAATGAATCACTCTAAAAAGGCAATTAAAACATATTTCAATAGAGAAGTGTTTATCTGGAGATCCTGCTAACTTTGATGCCTACCAATCTCAATGGTTTCTGACGCTATTCATCCAGAAATATATTCAGAAATAAATTACAGATTCTGCATACTCTGTAGAACTTGGAGGAGGAAAGTAAGTTTACATTTTCATAACTTCATTGCGATTGGTGGCCCAAGAGGAAGAGAACAATTGAGGGGACCTTGGTACCCACTAAGCTTTGTTATTTTGTTGCAGACATTTCATTACCCAAACTAAGTAACAGCATCAGTGTTCTGAGAACAATTGTTGTTTAAAATGTTCAAACAAGAAAATTAGTATCTGAGATCATGTAAGCATATTCAGCAAATTGTTCTGAGAATTCAAGGAAATCAGTGCTGAGACACACTGCCACAACTTTTCAGTTTGGAAGCCAGCCTCTATTTTGCCAAACCAAACTACACCTCTAACTTCAATTCCATTGGTGGGGGGGGGATAAAGTAGTAAACTCAAGAACTGCGTTCTCTTCTGAAATAAAAGCAGAAAATCATTGCTACAGTTTTCCTTTTTTATATAAATAAGTATATTGTTAAATTCGATCATAAATTTCACTGATATACAAATAAAGGATAGTTGTTGCCCCTGATCTCAAGCTTCCCTAAATTTGTCATCGTTAGTCAGTATTAATGGGAAATAACTGAAAATGATTCAGGAGGACATCAGAGAGTGCCAATTGGGAAAAGCTAATGTTTTCCACTTAAGACAGTGAAAATGGAATCTGCCAGTAATTATTGTTGTTGTGAGCTGCCCAAAGGTGCTTAAGATCGGCGGCCATATAAATCCTTTAAATACACGGGAATGCAAAATAAATCCTTAAAGATGGATTGAGTTGAAATAACAAATGTTAGTGAAAATGAAATGGAATGCTTTGGAACAAACTTGATGTTTTTGCCAGCTGTTATTTAAAGAAAATTTGTGATCCTTATGGATAGTAAGTACAAAAATAAGAAACATTGGAGGTATTAGGAACCATTGAATTAATTATTGCACACCTAAAAGTAGTTTTTATCCTTAAACACATTCTCAAGTATAACAAGACTCTAGACTGAAGTCTATTCCAATATTTGCCAATATTTATAAAATAATATGGAAGTCAGTATTGAGATACCCTGAAAAATATAAAAGAGCCTTGTCTCTGCCAGTTTTTTAATGCCATTATTAACAAGATTTAGAAAATATTTGTGGTATAATATGAAAAATGCATTATTTAAAATTTATTACAATCCAAGCTGTGTTCATGTGGAAAGGCTGTATAATTTTCTGAATGTTTATATTGAAAATATATTTATATATTTCTAAAAATACCTCTATTTATCCATGTGTTGAATGGGCAAGAATCACAACCCCCCTCCTTTTTTATTGTCAGTGATTTAATTTTTTAAAAGGAAATGACAATTTATCAAAGTGTTGTGCAGAATTTTTATTATTCCAGGATAATTCAAATATCTTGCTGGTTAATTTACCATATTTTTGGAGTATAAGACACATCTTTTTCCCTCAAAAAAGAGACTGAAAATCTGGGTGCATCTTATACACTGAATACGGCATTTTTGCCTCCCTAAATCCCGCCCTCTTCACCAAAATGGCCATGCACAGTCTTTAGGAGCCTTGCAGAGTCTCCTGGGGGTGGGGAGGGCAGAAATGAGTGAAAAACAGGCCCTTTTTTGCTCAATTCCCCCCCTCCAGCCCCCAGGAGCACTCTATAAGCCTCCTAAAGGCTATGCGTGCCCTCTTTTTTGACAAAAAACAGGCCTGTTTTTGTGAAAAATGGGCCATTTTTTGCTTGTTCTCCCCCCCCCCCCAGGAGCACTCAAAATGCCTCCTAAAGTAAGGTGACCAGACGTCCCGCATTTGGCAGGACAGACACGCTTCTTCATAAGAAACCGCCCCGGGCCGTTGTCAAAATATCCCGCTTTAATTTTGGCGCCTTTGATCGCTCGCTCCCCCACCCATCCGCTGTTTTTCACATCAGGGCGTGCTGCAAGAAGAGGGAGTGAGTGAAGACCTTTTCTAGCCAGCGCAAAGGACTTGCCAAGACTTGCTTTGCAGCAATCCAGACTCACTCCCTCCCTCTTGCAGCCCACCCCATTTGCGCTGGCTAGAAAAGGTCTTCACTCACTCCCTCTTCTTGCAGCACGCCCTGATGCGAAAAACACCGAGATCGGCGCACTTGGGGCTTCTGCTGCTGCGACGTCCAGGGAGGCTCAGCTGGTCTGAGTAGGCAGGGCAGGGGTAATGTGGTGCCCACCTCAGGTGCTCCGAGCAGAGGGGGAGCCGCCCCCTCTGCCAGCACTGGGCAGCAAAGCTTAACATCTCAGCTTTGCTGCCCAGCGCTGGCAGAGGGGGCGGCTCCCCCTCTGCTCGGAGCACCTGAGCTGGGCACCGTGTTACTCCTCTCCTTCCTCGGTCCTTCCCGCGGCCGCCTCGCCAAAACCTGCGCTCGGTCTCCCTCCACCTGCTTCGGCCGCTGCTGGCCATCGCCCAGCTGGGGCTGCTTGGGAATGGAGAGGACCCGGGCACAGAGGGAAAGAGCAGCGCACGCCACACCCAGCCCCACCACGTCTCTTCCCTGCAGTGGCGCGCCAGGCTGGTCGGACAGCCTCCCCTTCCTCCCTCCCTCCCCCTCTGACTCCTCTTCCCGCCCCCGCCGCCTTGGCTTGGAAGGGCCGGGAGAGCGAGAGAGAGAGAGAACGGGGGAATCTCTCGGGGCTCACCGGAGCGCTGCTCCTTTCCCCGAGCGAGGGCAGCGCGGGGAAGACGATCCGCCGGAGGAACCTTCCGAAGTGGCCCTTATTTCGCGCTATTCCACGCCTGGCGTTGGGGCACCGAGACAAAGTGCCCAAGGAGAGAGAAGGAAAGAAGGGAGGGAGAGAAAAGGGGGTGCCTGAACCCTTTCCCCACATCCCTATGCAGCGGGGAAAGAGAGGTCGCTCCCGGTGAAGCGTCGCCCCCGCACTCGCTGCTTCTGCCACAGCCACACCGAGGCCGAGACGGGATTTGGGGTTTTGACAGATGCCCATTTCCCCCCCGCGCGGCTCCCTCCGGCCGGAGAGCCATGTAGATCCCTTGTAGGGGGAGGGGAGGGAGGGGAGGGGAAGAGGCTCCATGGGTGGGGGAGGGGAGGGGAGGAAAATGGGGGGGCGCTGCGGAGGTCAAGGAGATGAAGAAGACCTTCATTGTGCCAGCCATCAAACCCTTTGATCATTACGATTTCGCCGCCGCCTTCTCCTCTTCTTCTTCCCTGTCTACAGTTCCGATTGCAGTTGCAAGGAGTGGGAAGGAGAGGAAGGAAGGAGGGAGGGGGGAAGGAAAAGAAGAAGGGAGGGGGGAGAAGATGGAAGGAGAAAAGATGGATGGAAGGAGAAAGAATGGAAGGAGATGCAGGAAGATGGAAGAAGAAAGGAAGAAAAAGAAGAAGGGAGGGAGAAAAGAGGGAAGGAGGTAGAAAGAAAAGGGGTAGAGAGGGAAGAGAGGGAAAGAGCAGAAAGACAAAGAGGATGAAGTTGATAGGCAAGAGGAAGGAGGAAGGAAGGAAGGAAGAAAAAGGGAGGGAGAGAGGAAAGAAGAAAAGATGGAACTAGAAAGGAAAGAAGGGAGGGAGAGAGGAAAGGGGAAGACAGGGAAAGAGCAGAAAGACAGAAGGTGAAGGTAGATAGGCAGAAGGAAGGAAGAAGGAAGAAATAGGAAGGAGGGAAGGTGAAAGGATGGAAGGAGGAAGGAACAGAAGCGAAGAGGAAGAGAGAAATGGAAAGAGCAGAAAGACAGAGAAGGTAGATAGGCAAAAGAAATGAAGCTGAAAGAATGGAAGGAGGAAGGAAGAGAAAAGGAGGAAGGGAGTGAGTGAGGAAAGAAGAGAGGATGGAAGGAGAAAGGAAGGAAGAGAGGGAAAGAGCAGAAGACGGATAAGGTGAAGGTAGATAAGCAAGAGGAATGAAGGAAGAAGTGAGGAGTCTCGAGGAGGGGGAAAACATTTAGTGACCAAAGTTACAATGGCATTGAAAAAAGTGACTGATGACCATTTTTCACACTTAGCTACCATTGCGACCATTTTTCACACTTAGTGACCGTTGCAGCATCCTCATGGTCACGTGATCAAAATTTTGTTTGGCAACAGATTCGTATTTATGCTGGTTTCAGTGTCCTGGGGTGACCTTTTGACAAAATATAAAAATTTTAATCAAGCCCCCCCTCCCCCTCCCCGTTCAATGGTGTCCCTCTTTACCAATCTGAAAATCTGGTCACCTTATCCTAAAGGCTATTCATGCCCTTTTAAAAAACGAGGCCGTTTTTGGGAGGTTTGCAGAGTGCAAAACCTTTATTTTTTTAATTTGCCTCTTCAAAACCTTGCTGCGTCTTATTCTCTGAAAAATACGGTATATTTTATTTATTTATTAGTTATATTTAAATGACCACACATTTCACAAACAATTCTGTGTGGCATACAAAAATCAATAAAACAACAGGTATATAAAATATATACAGTATATAAACAATCATTATAACAATAGAACAAACATTAAAAATGAAAACCACTATACATAAAATGAGAAAATGAGGTGGGCACTACTGCAAAGAAGGGCCGCTTCCTGCAACCCATCAAATGTAGGTCCAGCATGCCTTTTCTGCCAAATTTTAGTTGTGCGCTCATAATCAAATTTTATTTAGTGCTAGATTGGACTAGAAGGGATACTAAAACACAGAAAACAAGCTGCTCTCAGGATAATTTCTGAAAGTGGAAGAATTTAGGTATTTAGGTATTTATTGAGATTTATATGCCGCCCTTTTCCCTGAGGGGACTCAGGGCGGCTTACAACCACAAGGAAGGGGAAGTGCAAGGTCAAAACAAACAATATGTGAACAACAGAAAAATAGTAAAAACCCAACTTTCATTCAACAATCAAACACTCGGGCGGGTAATTAGGAACCTATCCCCAGGCCTGCTGGGAGAGCCAGATCTTGAGGGCTGCGCGGAAGGTCTGGATAGTGGTGAGGGTGCGGATCTCCATGGGGAGCTCATTCCACAGGGTCGGGGCAGCAACAGAAAAGGCCCTCCTCCGCGTGGTCGCCAGTCGACATTGACTGGCAGATGGGATTCGGAGGAGGCCCAGTCTGTGCGATCTAATTGGTCGATTTAGGGAGGTAATCGGCAGAAGGCGGTCTCTCAAGTACCCAGATCCACTACCATGGAGTGCTTTAAAGATGGTCATCAATATCCTGAAGCGCACCCGGAGACCAACAGGTAGCCAGTGCAGCTCGCGGAGGATAGGTGTAACGTGGGCGAACCGTGGTGCACCCACTATCACTCGCGCGGCTGCATTTTGGACTAGCTGTAGTCGCCGGATGCACCTCAGGGGCAACCCCATGTAGAGCCCATTGCAGTATTCCAGTCTAGAGATCACAAGGGCTCGAGTGACTGTCGTGAACGCCCCCCTATCTAAGTAGGGCCGCAACTGGCGGACCAGGCGAACCTGGGCAAATGCCCCCCTGGTCACAGCCGACAGCTGGTGATCAAAAGTCAGCTGTGGATCCAGGAGGACTCCTAAGTTGCGGACCCTATCTGAGGGGTATAAAATTTGACCCCCCAGCCTAAGCGTTGGTATATCAGCCAAATTATTGGGGGGGAAACACAACAGCCACTCGGTCTTATCCGGGTTGAGTACCAGTTTGTTAGCACTCATCCAGTTCTTAACGGCCTCCAGACCCTGGTTCATCACGTCCACCGCTTCATTGAGTTGGCACGGGGCGGACAAATACAATAGTGTATCGTCCGCATATTGATGGTATTTTATCCCGTGCCTCCGAATGATCTCGCCCAGCGGTTTCATGTATATGTTAAATAGTAGGGGTGACAGGACCGAACCCTGGGGTACCCCACATGTTAGGGGCCTCAGGGACGATCTCTGCCCCCCAACCAACACCGACTGCGACCTGTCCGAGAGGTAGGAGGAGAACCACCGCAAAACAGTGCCTCCCACTCCCACCTCCCGGAGACGTCGCAGAAGGATACCATGGTCGATGGTATCGAAAGCCGCTGAGAGGTCCAGGAGAACCAGGATGGACGCATAGCCTCCATCTCTGGCCCTCCAGAGATCATCGGTCAATGCGACCAAAGCGGTTTCTGTGCTTTATATAATTGTACAATATAAATTGTATAATTTATATACAATACAATGTTACTTTCAATTTCAATCCATTAAAACATCTTGTGAATTAATAGAGGTACTGCTAATAGACTTTGTTGCAGTCACTGACAGAATCCTGATATCAACTGGGAGACAAACAGCATCAAGTGGGAGATCAAACAGGTTCCTAATAACTTATAACTTTGTCAAGAGGGAACTAGTGGGACAGTTATACTGGACTTAATTCTTACTAACAAAGAATAAATGATAGAGAGGGTTGAAGCTGCAGGAACTATGTCATACTGGAATTCAATATAATGCAGGCACAAGTACTAGAATATAATCAAACCAGTGTCTTAGGATTGATTTTAATAAACTTAGTGCTTATGAAGGATTCCATGGATGAAAATCTTAAAGGTGAAAACAACTAAAGAAGCTTGAGAAACTCTGAAAAATATGATTATAAAAGCCCAGCTCAACTCAATACCACTGAAAAAGAAAAAAACAAGAAATCCATGAAGAAACAAGCATGGTTGCACAAAGAACTCTCTGATAAACAGAGAGAGAGAAAAGGGATAAGTAAAAAAATGTAAAGAGGGACACATAACTAAGGTAGAATACCAGCAAATAGCCCAAACCTGCAAAGATAAAGTCAAGAAACCCAAGGCTCAAAATGAAGAAAAACTTGCAACAAATGTCAAAATTCTGCAATTGCGCAAAATAATGAGATCATTTCTATCTCAAATAATTGCATAGGTTATGTTTGCCATTTAGCAACCAGCCTAGTGATATTAATTTCACGATATTCCAAAATCAATTTACATTTTCAAAATGAAAGAAATTCCAGATGTTTATGCTTTTCAGTCAGTTTCCATCATCTTGTGCTCATTCCATCATGCCCTTCATCCAGTTAGATTAAAACTAAACCGAAATTAGTATTATACCCATATACTCCTCACGAAGAAGTATGCTTTACTACCCGAGGCTCTCCGTTTATTCCTTTTCTGCAGTGGAACTCATCCATTAAAATGTATTAACTGGGTTCAAGATCTGGGATTTTCTTTACAGAAACTCATCATGTATTAAGGCAGGCAAAAAGAAGAATGTTTGGAAATTGCTGAAGGTTTTTCCCTCTATTTCGTTGAGCAGCAAGTTCCCAAACTATTGATTTTTTTAAAGTATATTCACACATATGGGGCATATTCCAGACAGATTGTTAAGTGACAGGAGTTATGAATAAGCATCCGTGTTATCTGGCAGCATGAAGTTGCTTGGTCAGCTTTAAAAACAGTGATAATACCAAGGGTTAATCTCAGCACAGAAAGGAAATTGTCCCACTGTGGAGGTGATGGGACTATATGTAGTCAATCTGTCTGTCTCTCACTCCCTCTAAATATGCTTATATGCAAATAAGCTCTAACATAAGCCCTCCATCCATAAAATAACCCAGTTTTCATTAGTTGTCTACACCAGCTCATTTTCACACTAACAGTCATTGAAAATGGTGCAAGGAGCAGAAAGCTGTTCCTGAGGAACATCCCTGTTTTATTTCAAATCCCTTGCTAAGTAAATGTGTCACATTCCATTGTGTTTTTGGCTACCATGCTTCTCCTCGTCCTCAATGATAAGACTCTTTGTTTTTTCTCTTCCCATTTTTCAACCCCCTGAGTGCATTTTTTTAGACAAAGTCACAGATTGTTTTTATTTCTTGTATCAGTATATTTTCCATAAACTGTGGCATCCCTGGTACAAACTTTATGTTCTTTTCTGAAAGTGTTAAACTCAGAGACTTGTTGGCACATCTGTTTAAAGGAGCTGTGATGCTGAGACATGTTAGGAAAATTCAGCATTTCATTAGGGAAAATTAGTCCCAGAAATTGAAGCCCATCTAAAAATGCCAATGAGTGCTAAAGGAGAAGCTGGGAATCCTGGGAGACCAACACACCTGGAAGATACCAGTTAGGGAAGACTATTTAATGAAATGCGAAGAGCAGTGTGGTGACCTAGAAGTGAAGACACTCTCCTCCCACTCGGAAGGTTGAGAGTTCAACAGATGTTTCTCTATCAGGATGCAAAGAGAAAATTATCTGTTGTGAACTCCACGTAGGTGTCAGGAAGGGCATCCAGTCAGTAAATGCTCAGCTCCATTCAATTGTCCTGACTCCACTCTGATAAAAAGGGATTTCATGATTGTAAAAAAAAAAGTAATTAAATATAATAAAATGAATGGAGCCTTGTCTTTTCTGACTCTCATGTTCTTAATGTATTCATCTATATTGGTCAGGTCTTCATTTCAAAACATATTACATAATCAGGCCTATAAGGTGCAAGTTTGAAGAAAACAACCAATAGCAGATATTCCAGTTAGGTTATTGGCTGTGAAATGTTGCACATGGAATAACAGTTTCTTGTTCTTAGCATAGTGGAGGGATACATAAAATTGGGCAATACGTCTTCTCTCTTTTTGATCAATGGAATATCTAAACTAAGTATGAAATGCTGTGTTAAAATAGGAAGAAATCAAAGTATGCCTGAAATCAGGGAGGTCTGACCAAATACGTTTGGTGCTGGTTGGTACTGCTGGGCTGAAATTTGATGTAAGAGACCACTCAGTGACTGAGCACATGTTTTGCATGCATAAGTTCTCAGTTCAATTCCTGACATCATTAGTTAAAACATAAATGTTGTGAAGACTTACCTCTATAAATATTCTTAATATGCTGGAGAGTCTCTAGCAGCTAGGACAAATCCTAGTCTATGTAAAGAAATAGGTTGCTCTGACATGAAATGCTTCTTGTGTTTCCCCAAGTGTATTTTCTACTTCTAAATTGGGCAGCACTGAACTATTGTCATGTGGTCAAAAGTTGTCTTCTGGTCTAATGAGATAGTTGCTAGAAAACTGAAAATCAAAGGAGATGATTAAAGAAGCAAACATTTCCAAAATAGCAATTGATGTAAGAAGAGGTAATTGTATGGTATTAATATTCTTATAGTAGTAGTGGTAATAATACTTTTCATTATGCTATCTTCAGTGAAGCAGGGCAGCATAAATTCATTATATTCTACTGGACTTGGAGATGATAGCCAATGGTTTACTTCAATCCTCAGTGAATTTAAAGCATAGAGGTAGCTTCATTAGGATTTCAACAAAGATGATACCTATCCATTTTAGGCTGTAAAGCTATAGAGCAGGGGTGTCAAACTTGATTTCATTGAGGGCCGCATCAGGGTTGGGTTGACTTCAGGGGGCCCGGGTGGGCATGGCCAGGGTGGCCGTGGCCAGTTTGTCGTCACTCATGTCGGAGGTGCCTATGGTGGCCTGAGTGCTCTGCCAGTGAAAATAGGCTCCCAAGCTCTGTTTTTGCCTGGGACATCCTCCTGCAACCCTCTGCCAGCGAAAAGGGAGCAAGCGGCCCTCCCGAGCTCCATTTTTGTTTGCAGAGGCACTGCAGGCCGGTCCCTCGCTGTTTCCAGGGTGGCCCCGCGGGCCAGATCTAAGCACCCTGTGGACTGGATCTGGACTCCAAGTCTTGAGTTTTATATGCAAGACTATAGAGTATTCAGCTCAAAACACAGTAGAATTTATTTTGAGATAAGCATGTGAGAATTGTGTCAGCTGCTGTTGACTGCCACACTGTTTAAGTGTTGTTCAAATATGAAAGCTGGGTAATGACTAGAATAAATGGAAACATCAGGCCCATCAGCCCAGAAATAATGGAAAAGGAAAAG
Organism: Thamnophis sirtalis; assembly: GCF_051295495.1. Classification (NCBI taxonomy): domain Eukaryota; kingdom Metazoa; phylum Chordata; class Lepidosauria; order Squamata; family Natricidae; genus Thamnophis; species Thamnophis sirtalis. Next base: position 88,175,235 of record NW_028261385.1, read on the forward strand.
GAGGATCTTCCCACCTTTTATATATTTTATGAATTGTAGAAAGCCTCTTCTGGGAGACTTAGGCATGTTGTCAAAACCCTAAATGTGCTCACCAGTACAAAATAGAATTGGGCCCTCTCATATGCTGGTATTTGACAGTGAAGGTGTGGTTTCATTATGTTTAAAGCTTTGTCCTTCCTCTCATAGTTAGCTAGTGTTGGAAGAAATGTCCATCTGGGTTCAGTTCCAAGTGAGGAGAAAGACACTGGAAACATGGAAGCTGCTTGGAAAGATGGTTAAATGGTGGACAAGACCATATGGTTTGAGATGCTGGGCAAAAGAAAAAGCAAATGGGTGAAAGAGGGAGATAGATTTATACCCTCTCTTGGAGCTTCCTGTTCTTGTGTAAGAAATGTATCCTGATTGGTTGTCAGACTCCCATGGAGCCAAACAGAGGTAACTTTGTAGCAATAGCAATAGCAGTAGACTTATATACCGCTTCATAGGGCTTTCAGCCCTCTCTAAGCGGTTTACAGAGAGTCAGCATATTGCCCCCAACAATCTGGGTCCTCATTTTACCCACCTCGGAAGGATGGAAGGCTGAGTCAACCCTGAGCCGGTGAGATTTGAACCGCTGAACTGCTGATCTAGCAGTAGCCTGCAGTGCTGCATTTAACCACTGCGCCACCTTGGCTCTTGTAGGTTTGCTGGGTGATGTAATCTTCCCAGGTGCCATGTGAGATGGGTAGAGGGCTAATGCTATCATGTCCCGAGGGCCATGTCTTAATCCCATCACCCTGGAGCTGAAGGGGGTGGGTAGGGAGCTGCAGGAAGCTGCTTTGTCTTTAAAACATGTTTCTCCTTTTCTTATCCAGGGAAACATAATATTCTGCCTTTGTAATATTTCCTAAAATATTTCATTCTTATAGGTGGAGGTGGATGCTAACTTTCTTCAACAGGAAAAGTATACCAGAGCTATTACCAGCTTTTGCAGATGCATATCCGTTGTCCACTTTATGCTTCTTGTGACCCCTTGTGGTGAGCCAAAGAGGGTGCAGTAACAGAGTTGCTTTGAAACTTCATGGTTTGCAGGAAACGGAGGGAGGCTTTGTTGCCAAAGGAATGTTTTAGAATGTGTCCTGGTTTCATAAGATCTCAAGTCTCCCTTAGTGACACTTAGCGATCATTTTCTTCTGAAATAATTTTGGCAAGTGTTTGGGGTCTGGATATATTGGAAATATGTCTAAACAGTTCAGCCTCATATTTCATAATCTTATCTGGGGAAGTGTTTACAAAGAATTGTCATTTAGTATTTTCATAATGTGATGTGAGAAAACTCCAGCTCTTTCCATGAGTCAAGGAGCAGCTTTGAATTTTGAAGGTTTTAGATGTTCTTCTCCTGCAGAATCGTGCTGCTTCCCAGAACAATGCACATAATATGGGAATAATAAAAAATGCATCTGGTTAGTTAATGACCCTAATTTAATATTAATGGTTTGAACTGGAAGGAAGGAATGCTGTCTAAATGATTTCTTCTTCCATTTGTATTGCTTTTTATATGAAACTTTTAATTGCCCTGTCTGATATATTAGTCTGATGTAGGGCTTAAGGCATTGTCGTTGGACTGGAGAGATGCAGAATCCGATTTGCATTCTGGGTGACCTCTGGACAATTATAATTTCTTAGCCAAACCTAGTTGCAACCTAGTGCTGGAAGAAAATGAAGCCTGCATATACATAATCTTCATTTACTGTGAAGTAAATAGTATATTGCTAGCTCTCAAAAGTTAAGTGATGTTAATATCTGCTTAAATGTGTTTTTCATGTAGGCTAACATTTCAGAAAGACAGATTATTAAATGAAAACGCTGGCATGTAAGCAAGATCTATTATTCAGTAGAACCTCCTGTTTATGCAGAATGTGACATGAAATTCATGCATTTTATATGCGTGCGTGCGTGTATGTGTGTCTATCTGTCTGTCTTTAAATCAGTTTTGACTTTGGTGATCTGCACTTTTTCTGGCAAGATTTTTAGAAGTTGTTTGTCACTGCCATCTTGGTTTGGTTTGGTTTGGTTTTATTAGTTTTGTATGCCGCCCACTCCCGAAGGACTCCGGGCGGCTTACAATAAAGAAGGGAAAGGGGATAAATAAGACAATACAACAATTTAAAATACAACATTCATAATTGAAGTGGGGCTGGATACTTCAACAGCCCCCAGCCTGCCGGAACAGCCAGGACTTAGTAGCTTTACGGAAGGCCAGGAGGGTAGTAAGGGTCCAGATCTCCACGGGGAGTTCGTTCCAGAGGGCCGGAGCAGCAACAGAGAAGGCTCTCCCCCGGGGGGTCGCCAGCCGACATTGGGTGGCAGATGGAATCCGGAGAAGGCCAAGTCTGTGCGATCGAATCGGTCTTTGGGAGGTAATTGGCAGGAGGCGGTCTCTCAGGTGCCTAGGTCCGATGCCATGCAGGGCTTTATAAGTAACGACTAGCACCTTGAAGCGTGTCCGGAGACCAATGGGCAGCCAGTGCAGCTCGCGGAGGATAGGTGTAACGTGGGTGTACCTAGGTGCACCCACAATCGCTCGCACGGCTGCATTCTGGACTAACTGAAGTCTTCGAACACTCTTTAAGGGCAGCCCCATGTAGAGCGCGTTACAGTAATCCAGTCTTGAGGTGACGATGGCGTGAGTGACTATCTTCTTCCTAGGGCTGAGAGTGACAGGCCCAAAGATGACTTCAGTGCCTAAAGAAAGATTAGAACTCATAGTCTACTTCTTCTAGTTAAGTGCTTTTAACTACCACACCAAACTGGGTCTCCATCACTTCCCTAGTTGAATATTAATAAATAATAACCTGAATGAAATCTAATATTTAGAATAACCCCGGGAACGTTGATGAAAACATATCAATGGATTCTGCCATCATGTCCCAGTTTTGGGGTAGCTTCTGCCGTTCACTATTTTCTACTTGTATTAGAATTGAATTCTCATAATTTCCTAGCCATTCTGGCTTTGGAATGATTATTTAAGTCTAACAAGTGAAGGTTATCAAATTTGGGAAATTTCATTTAAATAATGCAGACACAACCCTGACACAAGAGAGAAACAATAATCCAGTACTCATCCTGCAAAAAAAGGATTAAAACTCATAGTTTTAATGTAAAGTTTGTTTTAACCATAGTTAAAACAATGGTTTTTTTAGTTCTAGTCTTTTCAGCCAAATGTTTCCTGCCATATCTTTTTATGAACTGTATGTTTCCTAGCACAGAGCTATTGGGTCATTGATAAAAGAAGAGAAAAATACAAATACTTCCTGTTTATTTTTGGCCTTCAGCAATGATAAGATCCATAGGGGCAGTTTTGTGTTTCACAACAATAAATATTTCAAATTGTTTTGACAACCAGCTGGGATTCATCCGTTCCACTAACTTCACATATCTTTCTGGCTGTAACTATCTCTGAAAGGCCTTCCCATCCTCTTTTAAAACTTCTGGTCAGCTTGAAAGTTCTGTGCATAAGCAACTCCTGTTTGTTAACCAAAAACAAAGTAATTTAAGTCATGTAAAATATTCCAGACACTAAATGTGAGGTGAATAAAATTTTATATTGGCCAAAATTGAAACAGAAATTGTTGTTCTGGAGCAGCCTTTAACTGTGTCATGTTGTTGTTTTGTTTTGTATTGTATTACACTAATGTTGCTTCTTCCACACACCAGATAGATATTGATCCTGTTTGATTGATAAGAATTTTGCAAAGAACCTGTTACTTACCACAAGCATGTGTGGGAAACTCTCTCCCTCCTAGAGAATGAAATATTTTGTGGGAAGAGGCAAAATATTATATTTCCCAAAAGGAGAAATGGAGAAACATATTCTTAAAGGCAAAAAGTAAACCCAGTCTTTCTGCTACAGGAAACAGCCTCCAGCAGATGCTTAATATCTTTAGAGATAGATATTTTGCACCCATTAAGAAATCCAGGCCAGCCTCTTCATAAACAAAATGCCTTCAGCCCAGCTCCTCCAAAAGGGATTAAAAGTAGAAAACAAATACTCCTAATATCTACATTCCCCAACCAGCTTCAAGGACAGGAAGTGACCTTTTAGACATAATAAGATTTGCCCACCACCATTAAAGTAGCAAAAGACACAAGGCATTAACACTAGCAAGGTTTAAATGCCTTAACCTTAGATGCTCACGAATGGGAGATGCAATAACATCCCTTAGGAACAATAGTTCTGCAGCTAGTACAGTAGGTCATTTTATTTCATTGCCCTCTATAGCTATTGGCACACCCAACTCAGAACCTCACTTTTTACTCATGGTATGAATTGATCTGAAACCAGAGTTGCTTTTTTCCCCTTGATGTCTTTTCTACAATGAAATTTCCAGAAATGTGACAAAGTTTTATTCAGTTGCAAATGCAATTAGAAAATTATTTCATTCTTATGCTGGCTAAAAGCAGTGAACTGTCAGATAGATGGATAGATGTCAGTATATAACAGCAATATATTCTTTTTTAATATAAATCTGTTATCAAATTAAGAATGTACAGTCAACAAAATAAGAAGTAGGGACAACGCAATATATTTAAAGGTAATAAAAAAAACAAAAGAAAACTAGTGGATTTATCCACCACATGAGAATATGCAATGTAAAAACATCAAGGATTTCTATTTTTATGTTATGGCAGTATTCTGTTTCTGAATATATAGTAGCTACCCTTCCTGAAGTTAAGGTCTATCGTGTGGAATGCAGTATGAATATATTACTGGATTTCTTAAACATAAAGTAACTACTTTTTAAACAGATCCTGAGAATATACCCTAATGTAATTTTCTGATTTTTTTTTATAAATAAGGAATATGAAAAGTGTTATCTGAGGTTAAGAATTTTAAAATCCAGTTCTTGAAATCCCTACAAATAACTCTGCTATTTTAATGCAACCACTACTGTGAAGAAGATAAACTGTCATTTAAAATTATAATAAGTTGAGGCCTACTTGGAAAATTCTCTTGACAAACAGCGTAATCATCTCCCAAGCATTACACATTTTAATTTGGGTGTTGCAAATTAAATCTACTGTTCTAAAGCATTTCACATTCCCAAATACTTCCTTTCCTCCTTCTGAACATGAAAGCAGGAAAAAATCAATACTTTTAATGAATTAAAACACTAACAACAACAACAAAAATGTCTTTGTAGGAGACCACCAGGCTGAGCCCGAGGAAAGGGTCATGAGTGATGAGTCCCTGCATACCCATAAGAGATTTAAATCCAGCCTATCTTGAATGCCTCTCTTTCCCTTAATGGCCAGTTGGTCAAATTCTTGTAGAGAGCTTAAACTTATACTCATTTGAACTGTCTGAATTTACTGATTTCCCCTGTGCTTGACAGACTTGATTTGAACAAGGAATCAATAAGCAGCACATCTAAAGAGACTGGACAGACAACTTACATGCTATGCATAGCAGAAGGAAAATAAAGTTATTTCAAACTTTCAAAAATTGATGATTGATCAATTGATCATTGATGAAAAGAGAAACATTTAAAACAACGCATCTAGTTATTCAGTGCTTGGATCTCTTTGCTGATAGAGTCCTCCTGGATCCACAGCTGACTTTTGACCATCACCTGTCAGCTGTGACCAGGGGGGCATTTGCCCAGGTTCGCCTGGTGCGCCAGTTGCGACCCTACCTGAACCGGGAGGCTCTCACAACAGTCACTCGAGCCCTTGTGACCTCTAGGCTGGAATACTGCAATGTGCTCTACATGGGGCTGCCCTTGAAGAGCATCCGGCGACTGCAGCTAGTCCAGAACGCGGCCGCGCGAGTGATTGTGGGTGCACCGCGGTTCGCCCACATAACACCCATCCTCCGCAAGCTGCGCTGGCTACCTGTTGATCTCCGGGTGCGCTTCAAGGTGCTACTTACCATCTATAAAGCCCTCCATGGTAGTGGATCTGAGTACTTGAGAGACCGCCTCCTGCCAATTACCTCCCTTCGACCTATTAGATCGCACAGATTAGGCCTCCTCCGAGTTCCATCCGCCAGTCAGTGCCGACTGGCGACTACGCGGAGGAGGGCCTTCTCTGTAGCAGCTCCGACCCTTTGGAACGATCTCCCCGTGGAGATTCGTACCCTCACCACCGTCCAGACCTTCCGCACAGCCCTTAAGATCTGGCTATCCCGTCAGGCCTCGGGATAAGGATTACGCCGCCCCACCCGAATGTTGAATGACTGTTGTGTTTTATTGTTATTATTTTGTTTATTCACATATTGTGTTATATTGTCTTGCACTCCCCTTCCCATGAATTGTAAGCCGCCCTGAGTCCCCTCAGGGAAAAGGGCGGCCTATAAATAATAAACAATTCAATTCAATTCAATAGACCTGTAATAACTTTGAAGTTATGGGAGATAATCTTGCTTTCTTCATTCTCATTATTTTCAAATACCTAAATAAGGAATAGTAAGGTTCAGGACATGAATATATATATATGTGTGTGTATGTATGTGTGTGTGTGTGTATGTATGTATGTGTGTATGTATGTATATATACACACACACACACACACACACACACACACACACACACACATATACATACATACACATATATACATATTGGTATAGTGTTATCAATGTATCAATGGTGTTAACCATTGAGCTACAGAGCTCGACTCCTTATCAGCCAGGCCAGGGTGAAAGGTATATATTTAAAGTCATAACCCCTGGTATGCCCAAATATGGGAGGAAGGTCACACTTCCATTCTCTGCCTTCGGCTCGTCACAAGAGACCATCCAGACAGAAACCCAACATTTTTTACTGTTGCCTTTTTGTTACATTTGTTATATTTGTGCTGATAAATAAATAAAGGGAGACTAGTATAGATCTATTTCAAGCTATTTAGCTCTCATCAGCTAGCCATACCCTTGCTGGGAATCGAACCTGTGCTCTATTGCCTCTAAGGCAGATGTGTTAACCATTGAGCTACAGAGCTCGACTCCTTATCAGCCAGGCCAGGGTGAAAGGTATATATTTAAAGTCACAACCCCTGGTATGCCCAAATACACACACACACACACACACACACACACACACACACACATCATACATACATACATACATACATACATACATACATACATATATATATATATATATATATATATATATATATATATATATGGCTGTTCTCTGAATTACTTTAAACAGCTATCCAACAAGGAGGGACAAAATCGCTATAAAATTGTTCAAATAGAGTTTGTTAAGTTGTAGCTTAAGCCCTTGGCTCTAAATCCATATGACTAAAGAGGATTTTATATTAGCTCTGACTAATTGGGCATCCATAAGGGATGGCTTATGGGAGGGCAAATGATGAAAACTGCATTATGACATGACATGTGGACTTGACTCCTTTTATATGTGCGTTATGATTTGCCAGAAAAGAAGCAATGGAGCCTGTGCTTCAGTGTCACAATGCAAAATTTTGATACTTTTATATTGTGTTTTAACACTGTATTAACATATGTAAAGGGTGGTGATTGCATTATAATGTTACGATTCACATTTTGGCTAGCTGAAGGCACCTCTGGCCAGGATGTATGCTTTTAGTTTTATACACAGTGGAATATTCATTTACTTTAAAAAAATAGCTGGACAATAACATTATTATTATTACCAGTTATTTAAATATAAATTACACTTTCGGTTATAAAACATGGTCCAAATTATTAAGATTACTATTAAAACAATGCAGACTTGTAGATAGGAAGATGAACTGAAGGAAAGATAAAAATGGGTAAAAGATGAATCCAGCATTGAAAAGAAGAGGAAGAAAAGTAGGAAAGGAAAACACTGGGGGATCTGGGTGTGTAGCAGAGCTAGTACAACACTTGTGCTGATTTGTTGTTGTTGTTGTGGAGTTTAATTTTTTTTAACCTCAGCTGCAGATTACATGTGTGTTCCTGTTTGTATACTGTTAGTCACTCAGAGTCATGAATTTGATTTGGGCAGCCATATAAATTGATATAATAAATGAACAAACTGGATGGTGGTGAGGGGAGACAAAGCAACAACTGGATAGGAAGGAAAGAAGAGACATTTAAATGTTACAAAAAGGATAAAATATACCAGGTAAACAAACCTCTTACAAACTAAGGTTATTCTCCAAAGGTATCTATAGTTTTCAAGCGTCAAGAGTGAAGAGGATTTGAAGGAGAAAAGGTGATTTAAAATATGTCTGGGTGCAAACATCACAGCTGTTGATAATTCCTCAAATGAACTGGAGCTATTCAAGGAAAGTTATATTAGATTTAAGAAGCTGACAACAGGATCATTTCTGCTTCTCAACAGATGCACAAGTGGCCAATCTCTGCCCTCAATGCGCAGATTATTGGTTACAGACAATCTTGGTTTTTCTGTTTGGGAGGTATGATACAATTGAGGTATGTAGTTAGCAGGAACAAAGTACAGTATAGAAACGTTACGTCGTGTTTCCCCGAAAATACAACATGTCCTGATAATAAGGCCATGCCACATTTTTCTGGTGGGCAAAAATATAAGTCCTCCCCTGCAAATAACCCCCCTAGACAACCCTCCCCACCTCCGGCCAGGCAGAGTGCCGCTCACCATCCTAGCGGTGTCCTGAAGGTGCCAAGCCGCAGGAACAGGAACCAGAGGGGAGGGAAAAGTGATCATGTTGTTTGACGCCTTTGGGATACCGCTAGGTTGGTGAGCAACGCTGTTCCCAGCTGAAGAGGGGGGTTGCTGTGCAACTGCTCTCTTGTGAGCGGGCTCCCAAAGAACCGGGCACAGCCTCATGGGCGACAGCCATGAAGTGACCATGCTCATGAGCAGCCACCCGGAAAATCCCCTGCTCTGCTGGCAGCTGGCCCACAACCATAGAGTGTATGCCCAGAGCGGCCACTGCTGGAAGACTTGTTTTGGAAGCCGCCGAAAAAGCCATGCTGGGATGGTGGTGGCGGCAGCAGCGGAGGTGTCCTGGCTCTGCAGGGAGAGCTGGGCCAGGGCATCGTGATGCTAGGAGGCGCATGAGCAAGAGCGGAACAGCCGCTCACGCAAACCCCCCTCTCCAGCCGTGCATAGCACCATTCACTGGCATTTTGAAGGCGCAAAGCCGCGGGAGCCAGACGGTGGCGAACAGGCGCTCACGCGGCTTGGCAATACCCCTAGGTCAGTGAATGGCATTGTGCCCAGCTGGAAAGGGGGTTTGCCAGGTGGCTGCTCATGACCGTGGTCGCTTCATGGCTGTTGTGTTGCACTGCTGCAACAGCGCAACACAACCATTCGCCCATGAGGCTGTGCCTGGCTCTTTGGGAGCCCGCTCGCAAGAGAGCAGCCACCCGGCAACCCCAAAACAATAAACCCTCCCCTCATAATAAGGCCCAAGCCATATTTTCTGAGTAAAAAGAAAAAAGGACCCTGTCTTATTTTTGGGGAAACACGGTAATAATAATGCTCAGTTACAGAATCAATTGCTTCAAAACATATATCCAATCTATTCATTGTATTAGTTACTTTTTAAAACTTTGGAAAGTGATAAGTTAATCTGCTAAAGTTAATCCAAATTCAGATTCACAAATAAGTATGTGATTGTATGTGTTATTTTCTGAAAATAAGGATCCCTGGCTGAATATTTAGAAAGCAAATCAAAACATTGAGAATCACTATAATATATAGTGGAATACACTCTCAGACTTCATTGCCAGCAAATTCTTTCTGACTCCTAGCAACCTCATAGATTAGACTAATCCAGCCTAGTCCAGTTCACAGAGGCTTTCAATGGATAAATGAAAATAAAATTTGCACATGCCACAAAGCTCCTTCAAAAATGTGTATGATAGAATATATAATATCTAGGCAATATTATATAGCATCTTGAGCCCTGGTGGTGCAATGGTTGACTCAGCCTTCCATTCTTCTGAGGCCAGTAAAATGAGGACCCAGATTATTGGGCCAATATGCTGATTCTGTAAACTGCTTAGAGAAGCTGTAAAACACTATGAAGAAGTATATAAGTGTAAGTGCTATTGTTATTGGCTATCTTACATCATCATCATCATCATTGTATACTTTATTCATAAATATGAAACTCAGTCAACTGAACATTCAAAAATACCATTGACAAATGCCAATGATATGGGTTGCTGCCAGCGTCCTAGGTATCAACCAAGTACCTTCATAGATGTACGACGCTCTGAGTAGCACAGTTTTCTGCAGTTCCGCTGGTGTTATTGCAGGAAGCCACAATTTCTTGATGTGTTTAATAAAATTCTTGGACATGGTACCAAGTGTCCCGATGACAATGGGTATCACTGTTTTTATTATTATTATTTACTTTATTCATTAAACATGAAACTCAGTCAACTGAACATTCAAAAATGCATCACAAATACCATTGACTGGTGCTAATGGTTGATATTATTATTATTATTATACAATTGTATCACAGCGGCCAGTTGTTTCGCCGGATTTGGCATTGGTTACTAGTCGGGCCCCACCCAGGGGCCTAGGACGTCGTAACGTATTTTCGTAATATGCGTGCAGTTCCAAGCAGTGCGGCTTTTTGCATTTGACTGATGGTGATTTTGTCAATTTTTAACTGTTTTAAATGTAATTCCAGTGCTTTTGGTATAGCACCCAGTGTGCCAATTACCACTGGAATTATCACTGCTGGTTTGTGCCATAGTCATTGAATTTCGATTTTTAAGTCCTGGTATCTTGCGATTTTTTCATGTTCCTTCTCGGCAACCCTGCTATCACCTGGTATTGCGATGTCTATGATTGTGACCTTATTTTTCTCAACCAGTGTGATGTCTGGTGTATTATGCGCCAGTATTTTGTCGGTTTGTATACGGAAATCCCACAAGATCTTGACCATCTGATTTTCGGTGACTTTTTCAGGCTGATGTTCCCACCAGTTTGTTGCTGTTTTAATATTATAATTTTTGCACAAATTCCAATGGATCATTTGTGCTACTGAATTGTGCCGCAATTTATAATCAGTCTGCGCGATTTTTTTACAGCAGCTGAGTATGTGATCAACAGTTTCATCAGCTTCTTTGCAAAGTCTGCATTTGGCATCATCAGAGGATTTTTCGATTTTGGCTTTAATGGCATTTGTGCGGATAGCTTGTTCTTGCGCAGCCAGGATTAGTGACTCTGTTTCTTTCTTTAACGTACCTGTTGTTAACCATAACCAAGTTTGTTCACTGTCCACTTTATCTTTTATTTTTTCCAGAAATTGGCCATGCAGTGCTTTGTTCTGCCAACTCTCCATTCTTGATTTTATCACATCTTTTCTGTATTCTTGTTTCGTCTGTTGGGCCTTCAGTAGATTTTTGTTCTTTACTTCGATTAATAGATGTTCTTGACTTTCTTTTAAATAATCAGCCAGTGCATGTTTTTCTTCTTCAACTGTTTGCTTCACTTGTAATAATCCTCTGCCACCTGATTTTCGGGGCAGGTACAGTCTATCAGTATCACCACGTGGATGTAAACTGTAATGCATTTAGTTTCCTGGTTTTTCGGTCCAAAAGGTCCAAATCAGCTTGTGTCCAGTTAACTATACCAGCTGTGTATCTTATAACTGGTATTGCCCAGGTATTTATGCCCTTGATTGTATTTCCACCATTCAATTTAGATTTCAAAATTTTCCTAACTCTGTTGGTGTACTCTCGCCTGACAATAGTTTTTACTTCTCCATGCTTGATGTTATCCAACTGCAGAATGCCTAAGTATTTGTAGGCTTCATTTTCTTTGCATTTAATTAATTGGCCATTGGGCATTTCAATTCCCTCACATGCAGTGATTTTGCCTCTTTTTATGGATACAGTGGCGCATTTTTCCATGCCAAACTGCATTGAAATATCGGTGCTGAATACTCGGACTGTGTTTGTCAATGATTGGATTTCTATTTCTGACTTTCCATAGAGTTTCAAATCATCCATATATAGTAAATGCAAAAAATTTTCAGCTTCTTTGGCTGTTTGGTAGCCTAATTTCATTTTTTTTAAGATTACTGATAGTGGGATCATTGCGATGATGAAGAGAAGAGGTGAAAGTGAATCACCCTGGAAAATTCCTCGCTTGATATTAACCATTCCGTAGATCTCATTCCCTACTGCCAACTCAGTTCTCCATTGTTTCATCGCCTTTTCAGTAAAGGATGTAATATTTTTGCTAATGCCAGTTGTTTCTAAGCATTTTATGATCCAACTATGTGGCAGTGAGTCAAATGCCTTTTTGTAATCAATCCAGACCATATTCAAATTCGTTTTTCTGTTCTTACAATTTTCTAATATCATTTTATCAATTAGAAGCTGATCTTTTGTGCCCCTGCTCCTTCTTTTGTTGCCTTTTTGCTCTACTGGCAAGATGTTGTTTGTTTCTAAATAATCCATCATGTTATCTGCAATAATGCCTGTGAGTAATTTGAAGGTTGTTGGCAAGCATGTTATTGGTCTGTAGTTTTCAGGTGTTGTTCCTTTAGTTGCATCTTTCTGAATCAAGTATGTTTTTCCAGTTGTCAACCATTCATCAATTTGGCCCTTTTGTAAAATTTCATTCAGTTATTATTATTATTATTATTATTATTATTATTATTATTAGTAGTAGTAGTAGTAGTAGTAGTAGTAGTAGTAGTAGTAGTAGTATATACTAGTTATATAAAATATAACTATTATTATATAACAGTTATATAATATAATAATTAAATAATATCTAGAAGACCAAATGTGTTTTTATTTGTCTTTTCCAGGTGCTTTTATAATCTGCTGGACTCCAGGATTAGTTCTGCTTCTTCTTGATGTTTGCTGCCCACAGTGCGATGTTCTAGCGTATGAAAAGTTCTTCTTGCTGCTCGCGGAATTCAACTCTGCCATGAACCCCATCATCTACTCTTACCGAGACAAAGAAATGAGTGCCACCTTCAAGCAGATTCTTTGCTGTCAGCGCAGTGAGAGCACCAACGGACCCACCGAAGGCTCTGACCGCTCGGCCTCCTCACTGAATCACACCATTTTGGCTGGTGTGCACAGCAGTGATCATTCAGTGGTCTGAACAAAATCCCACTAAGATAAATTTCGTGCTAGGTGAATGCCTAGTTGTGAAGCTATTGACAACATTGTTGACAGCCTTTGAAGCAAGGAGAATAACACGTTTTACAAGTTCTTCATATTCACTAAAGGATTATAGTGCTTATTCACCAGTGCCCAGCCCACAAAAATTCTCTAGGCTAGCATTTTTTTTCCTTTTTCCTTTTTAAAAAAAAAAAAAGTATAAGCAGCTCACGTTGGAAGTTGAAAAAAAATATTTGGACAAGTCATTTAGGTCACCCAATTAGCCATTCATCAATTGATGCTTTTATGACGTCCTAACACAAATCATTTCCACTTCTTTAAGCTTCATAAGTGCTCCATTGCCTTTTCATTTAGGGCCTAAAGCTTTGTCTTTTCTCCTCACCTCAAATGCATTTCAGTTTAATGATCCATTCCCCCATCACTTCACTTTGGGACACACATTTTCTGAGCAAAGAATGAAACAGTTTTAACTTACATTGCAATGCCAATAACAATGAGAACTATATCAAAATAACAGAAAGAAATAACTGTTTATACCTTGTGTTTTATTAGTGTTTGGAACATGTTGTGTATATGCAGATGCATTTAATCCTCACACTGAAATCAGTGAGGTATAAAAGTGTTGTTGTCTGACTATTTCATCCCTGAAATTTTAATTGTCATTAATAAAGAGCAGAAGGAAGATTGTAAGTTGCAACAAAAATCCAATTTTCTTGTGGCCAAATACCTTAATGTGAAATGGAAAGAACCTAAAAGATCAGATCAAAAAGGCATTTCTTTGTGGTCTTGTATCAAGGAGAAGGTTTTTGTTTTTTTTTAATAATGAGAGCTGAGACTTATTTGCCAGATTTTAGGATCTGTCCCAGATTTTAGGGAAGATTGATATCACCGTCCCAAAAATGAATGACTGAGAAGCAAGTCTATTTTCTGGTGATCAAATGCATTGTTTGGGGGTGGGGGTTATCTTTTTCTTGCTAAAAGGTTCTGTATGTGAGAATGGGTACAACAAGCTCTTTCCCCCCAATTTTTCTTGATGTTTCAAACAAAAGCTATGTCATGGTACTCAGTCTGTCCAAATGCTAGCGTATAAGTGGAGAAAAAGAGATTGACAGCTGCCCAGAGACATCCTAGGAGGACTTGCTACCTAATTAGGTAGCAGCAGGACTAAGACTTGCCTCTTGAGGTGGAAGATAAACCAGGACTCTCTCCATCATTCTCTTCTGCGTGGCTTCTGCCACTCATTCATTGCCCAGATGGTCTGTAAAAAAATATCTGAGGATTTCTCAGAGCTGTGTAAACTGAGGTGATTACTGCAGCTGTCCGTACAAGATAGTTTCCGTAGACATGATCTCACAATGCATTTCTCCACAGTTGCCTTTAGAGCAATGTCTATGGCCCTCTGTGCCTTAGTTATAATGAAAGATATGGTCTGGATAGCAGGTCTGTGGGTATTGGGTGGACTACTGCAAATACTAATCTACCACCCAGAGTGAAAATAATTTATAATGTGGTAGAACTAGTCTTGTAGCACCTCTTACAGGCAGCTGTAAGATATTGTAGAAAGCAAAGGAATGTTGGACCTGAAACTGAATTGTTATTTTTATAGTACCCTTTAGTAATTGAAATAGCACTCCAATTTTACTCTTTAAGAATGAGAAATTGGGAGCACTGTCTCTTATGTAATTTTGCTCACAACCAACTGTTTCCTGACTCAAAGTGCAAATTCTATTCAGTTTTTACACAGAACGCCATGAAATAAATATTTGACAGTAGTCAAATTCAACAAATAAGTCTTAAGAATGAAAAAGTGATTCTTAAATATAACATTTCTCTTTGTAACTGTAAATTCTTAAGATCAAATCTAAAAATGTTTACACTGAAGGCTGAGGATATTTTAGAAGAATTTGGGACCATTATAAATAATAGCATAGTGATGACAATTTGCAGAAGTCCCCTTCTATGTTGAAAACCTGCCTACATAACAAAATTTGCTGAAACTCTTGTTTCATCAAATCAGTCAAATGCTTTCAAATGAAGGATAATAGGTTTGAGCTAGTGTCATGTTTATTTGGATAGAGTAGATAGATTTCTAAAAACAAAATATAGCAATGTCAAAAAGATAGACTATTTAGCGATGTACAAAGTGACTAGGTTAAAATTAAAGGGAACTACGGCTGATCCTACCAGAGGGAATACAGGAATCATAAAAAGTTCATCTAACGAAAAATACTATATTAATTTCATAATGAAATTAAGATCAATGAGCCCATTTGTCTTTACTTATGTAACTTGTATAATAAAACAGATCCGGCTGTTAGAAAGTTTTAAAATACACTACATGCTAAGCCACTAATAAAGTTTTTTCAATAAGTGTATAATATATGCTATGTGTATCTTTTTATCATTATTCAGATTTGAAGTATTGTAATGAAAATAGTCTTGCAGTAGCTGGAATTCCTATTTGTTTAGCTTCTTGAAATTCTGCCTTGAGAACATATACTGGGGTTTCTAGAACTTGCCTCACTTTTTTTTTTCCTAGTAAATATTGTTTCATTTTATTGTATGTGTAGCAAATGTTAGATTTGGTACATTTGGACATCAGGTATCACCAAATCATGGCAGAGATCACATTGGCAAGGGGCTACGGATAAGTAGAAGGTGACATGTATGAGTCATACTTGTGATGGGGCAACCTGGCAATGCATATGCATGATAAATCACACTTTTTGGAAACACATCCTGATACATTAGGAAGTTCCTTACAAACTGGATGGTCATTGGCTGCAGAAGTTCAATTATTCATACTGTACTTGATTAAACAATGACAGTGAAGACTTGGTGATGCATGTACAATAAGCATGGGCCCGGAAGAACAAGTGAAAATTGAGATCTTCTGAAATCTGAAGTGCTTTCTTACCATGTCCAGAATTATATTCATTTCAGGATTATATCTTACATTTCAGAACAGACAGCTTGTACTATGAAGCTAACCTCTGACAAATAAAGGCATTTAAATTCTGAGAAGGGTTTTAAATTACATGCAAATAATACTGTTATAGTTTTATTTGGTCATATTGTTTCACAATTTTTCAGTAGTAGAAGAAGAAGCGGCAGCCAAACAGGATTGTTTCCAGTTTTAAAATAGGCCTAGTTTCCATCCAGGTATCTAGGCAAAGGAGGCAGAGAAGAAATTGGAAAAACTCAACTTCAGCTGTGGAAATATCATTTGCGTACAAGTGAAGGAATCTCCTAATATCTATAGAGCTACTGTGACTTTCTTTCCTTTGGGGGAGGGGGGCATATGAACAGCAATGAGGAAAGTTGCAAAAGAAAAATAACGACATCTGGACTAATACCCCTCTAAAAAAAAATTGCAAATGAGACAGAGCAGTGGACAACAAAGACCATGCCTGGCCCCATCCTTTTGCTTTAGACATTTTTTTTTCTAAATATACTGCATGAGTTCATTCATATAATATACCAAGATGAAAACCAAAGAAACCTCATGGACATCTTGAACCCCTAAATAAAAGGTAAAGTCTCCTTCAAGACAAATTTCACTCAGATGATTTCCATGGCCACTTCCGTGCAGTTTTCTTGTCAGGAATGGAAGTTGTTTGTCCTCTTCTGGGATATTTGTTTTGACTTCCTGTCCAGTCAACAGTTCTGGAATTCCAAGGTAGTCTTTCACCCAAGTGCTAATCTAGACCAATCCTGCTTGGATATTCCACTGAGACACAGTACGAAGTAGTAGTTGAACCTAGCTCAGGTTTCATCTGGTCCATTGGATTAACTCAGGAAATCCATTATGCACATACTGTCAAAGTACTCAATACTTCCGCTCTTTTCAGTTTCTTGAAAGTACCAGTTTAATTCGGAAACCTTTAAACCAAAGGAGAGCTATTTTGGAAATGTTCTCCTTTTTATTTATATGATCTTTTGCAATTCTCAAAGGCATTGCAAAAATTTTATCTTTTGTCTAGCGCAATGCAAGTGTTCTGCTATATTAGGCCCTTCCACTTTCATAACAACTGCAGTATTTCCTTTACAGTTTAGACAGCTGTCTGAAGACACATTTGCTTATCCTCTCACTGATCACATATAAAATGTCATCATTCTCTCACGCAGAAAATTACAAAGAATTTGACATGCCCTTAAAAAAAATACACTCTTGCTTTTTTTACTCTTTGGGTCTGTATTGAGGAATTGTTTACTTTTTAGCATTAATGGCCTGGAATTTCTTCATGCTTGATTGATTTACAGTCTACCCCAACTTACCATTCAGGTGCTCAAGTCAGTTTCTTTCCCAAATTCAGCTCAATCCTGTTGCATTGTATTCCAATAAAAGAACATGGTAGCCATCGCAGAGAAGATCTACTCAAAGGTTGTTACTTACTTAGATAGCATTGCTCCATTACTTGGTAGCAAAAGCCATTTTCAAAGCTGCTTTTTTTCCCCTTTAACCATACATGTCCTCTGAACAACCACATTGGGTGGAGGAAAGCCGAAAGGCCAGTTGTTGCAGGACTTTCAACAAGATGGTCAAGGTTTCTTTCTTTAAAGTCATGGTTAAGTTCACATCCAAGAATTCATCCCACTACATCTTGCCCTTTTATATGATCTTGCATGTTATATTTTAGAAATGAAATCCATTTATTTATTTATTTAGTTAGTTAGTTAGTTAGTTAGTTAGTTAGTTAGTTAGTTAGTTAGTTAGTTAGTTAGTTATTGCTAAGCAAAGCAGTGGTTAAGTGAGTCATGGGAAGTTTTTTAAAGTTGTTAAGGGAATCACATGGTCGTTAAGCAAATCCATCTTCTCCCATTGACTTTGCTTGTCAGAAGGCAGCAGGTAAGGTCGCTGATGGCGATCACATGACCACGGGATGCTGAAACTGTTGTAAATACATGGCAGTTGCCAAGCATCATAATTTTGATCACACGACCATGGGGATGCTGCAATAGTTGTAATTGCAAGGACTGGCCGTTACTTTTTCCAATGCCGTTGAAACTTTGATGGATGAAATGATTTTAAAACAAGGGCTACCTGTAAAGGACAGTTTCAAAATGTTAAGTGGCTTATTTCTGTCAGCTCTAGTTAAAATGGACTTTCCCTGTGTAGTCGACTTCAAATATGCATATCTGCAAATATACACATATCCCTATCAGAGATGGAAAATTGTGCTAATTCTAAAACAGGGTTGATAAATTCATGTCTCTTTAAATACAGTCACATCAATCCTAGGGATTTTGGATGCTGAGAGCTGTATTTCAGCCATAAGTAGAGGATAAAATATCCCCATTTCTGGTTTAAAGGTTTTTTTTTTCCTGAACCACAATTACTGGAAAGCTCTTTTGACCATTCCAGTTAATATACTTTCCTTCTTCAGAGAATACCACGTGTATTTAAGCTCAGTTTTATAGTTATGGATACAAGTTATGGTTTTGTTTTACAAAATTCTTTAAAGGTTCAGCTTAAATATACCTGCCACAAAAATATCCTGAGAATGCATGTTATTTTAATCCATGCAGCATTCTTGGGATTTGAACTATTCCACTGTATATCATAAGACTCTTTAATTTGGTAGTTTCCCACATGCCTCTGTCAAAACCCAATTTCTTAGCAGCAAAAATAAAGGCTAAGGTTATCCATAGGTCAAGCTAGTATGGATGCATTGACTGTGTTCTTTACATAAAGAGCCAGGGTGGCTCAGTGGTTAGAGTGCAGTACTGCAGGCTACTTCTGCAGATCACCGGCTGCCAGCAGTTTGGCAGATCGAATCTCACCAGGCTCAAGGTTGACTCAGCCTTCCATCCTTCCGAGGTGGGTAAAATGAGGACCCAGATTGTTGGAGGCAATATGCTGACTCTGAAAACTGCTTACAAAGGGCTGTAAAAGCACTATGAAGCGGTATATAAGTCTAAGTGCTATTGCTATTGCTATGGTAACATTTATGCAACTTTCTAAGGTCAATGCTCCTACAAAATATTCCAACAAAAATGCCAAATCTTGCTATTCTTATTCCATATTCCTTCATATCTTGGGATTCTTGCCCTCCTCTCCACAACCTCTGCAGATGGGGAGAATTAAAGACAAGGACCTTTTCAGGAGGGGCCAAAAGAATCAAGAAAGTGAGTTAGACTGAATATTTGAAACCATGGCTCTTTCTGACGTGTGTAATTTACCTTAAAACAGAGGCGAGTTTGATTATGAGGGTGCACCCACTGCCTTGACTTTTTTGACAACTTCAGTGAATTTCCTTTGACTAAAGGGGAAACAAACAGTTGAACAAAATACAGTTGTTGGGTTGCCTTACTGCAACATTTCATACAGTGATAAGAAATCCATCACTCATCGATGCAGGAATAAGATCCCATTAACCACTTCTGGAAATAGTTTTCGAGTATGGCTAGTTCTTGATTTAAAATGGAAATTATGTTAGACCAGTGTTTCTCAACCTTGGCGACTTTATGTCCTCTGGACTTCAACTTTCAGAATCCCCCAGCCAGCACAGCTGGCTGGGGAATTCTGGGAGTTGAAGTCCACAGGACTTAAAGTTGCCAAGGTTGAGAAACACTGTGTTAGATACTTATAACCAGGGGTGGGTTCCTGCCAGTTCTAACCTCTTCTATAGAAGAGGTTCCACAAATCTACAGTGCCATTTAGAACCGGTTCCAGCTCCCTCCCCCCACCCATCCACACATCATCAAGATGAAGAGCGAGAGGAGGAATTCTGGGAGTCCACAAGTCTTAAAGCTGTCAAGTTTGAACACCCCTGGGGTTTTTTTCTAAAGGGTTAGGGGTGCAAGGGTCTTGTAACTTGACAACTTTAAGACTTGTGTGCTTCAAATGCCAGAGTTTCTGGGCCAACATTTTGGTTGCTAAGCAAGAGTGTTGTTAAGTGAGTTTCATCACATTTTGCAAGTTGGCCACGCCCACCCAGTCGTATGGCTGGCAAGCCACTCCCACCTGGTCATATGGCTGGCAAGCCACTCCCACCCAGTCACATGGCCAGCAAGCCACTCCCACAAAGCAGGCCACACCTACAGAAGAGGTTCTTAAAAAATTTGAAACCCACCACTGCTTATAACCCAGTTTCAAAGGTACAACTGGTACATTGTCTCGCCCTCACTGCAACTGCCCTTGTACTGGTCACTTCTGCTGACTAGCTTTAGGTTCCCTTGCCAATTGAATAGCAGGTTTGGGAGCCAGCCACGTGTGCACACATTTCCGACGAACAGGTTGTTATTGTTTTTTTAGCCCACCTCGGCACAGAGGATACAGGACACACAGAAGAAAAGGGCTGGGGGAAACAGGAAACTCCCCCTCCAGACCCAGGGCAACCAATCACAGTCCAGATTGCCTCACACAGAAACCAGCATTCTCCAACCAGGAAAGTATAATTGTGTCTTCTGGCTCATTGCACAAACCCACTGCTCCAGCTACTAAATATAAACACCTTAACCAGTGGTGGGATTCAATTTTTTTTACTACTGGTTCTATGGCTGTGGCTTGGTGGGCGTGGCAGGGGAAGGATACTGTAAAATCTCCATTCCCTCCTAATCAGCTGGGACTAGGGAGGCGGAGAATAGATGGGGTGGGGCCAGCCAGAGGTGTTATTTATTGGTTCTTCGAACTCCTCAAAATTTCCACTACTGGTTCTCCAGAACTGGTCAGAACCTGCTGAAGACCACCTCTGGCCCACCTCTGCACAGAGGATATAGGACACACAGAAGGAAAAAGACAGGGGGGAAAGGACACCCCCCCTCCAGACCCATGGCAACCAATCACAGTGCAGTTTGCCTTATACAGAAACCAACACTCTCCAACCAGTAAACTATAATTGTGTGTTCTGGCTCATTGTACAATCCCATTGCTCCAGCTACTAAATATAAATACCTTAACAGACTATGTCTCTGTTACGGCTCCATTACGGTCATAAGCCAAGGACTATCTATAGCTGCACAGGGTTGTCCTATTAACTACACTTGGCCTCATTTTCTATCTTAAACTGCTGCTCTTAGGTTACAAAGAAAGGTGACTGGCATAGTATATTCCACATTAATTCTCTTTTAAATTTCTGCTTATTATTGGGCTGGCTAAAAGAGAGTAAAATCTCAAAACGAACATCGGTTTTAATTTTACAATCAAAATTGTTATGGGAAATCTGCCTATTGCCCAAAATGGGGGGGGGAGGGAATGTGTGGTCTTGGAAGGTCATGCAAAATTGTGGAAAATGTTTTTCTCAACAGTGGTCTTTTGAATTCAGGACCACATTAAAATGGACTTTCTTTAAAACCTTTTGGAAACATTACAAAATTAAATAATATGAATAGATAAGCTGTGTGGAATGCTCCTTTTAAACAGAACAACACGATAGATTATTGTATTTCTCTTGGAAACAAGAAGCAATATGAGGTCAACTCACCTTATGATGCCAAAGAACAGTTTTTTTGTAATTTATCCTAATACAATAAAATAATAGAAGTTTAACCCATTGGAAAGCTTCAGCTTGTTCAATTGCACTAACTCACCAAAAGAAAAATGATCAGTTGTGGGCAGTGGTGGGATTCAAATAATTTAACAACCGGTTCTCTGCTCTAATGACCAGCTGTGTAGGTGGGGCTTGGTGGTCATGTGACTGGGTGGGTGTGGCCAACCCAACATCACTAACGTCGATAGGCACTTCTCCTTAGCTGTTACAATGTAATAAGGATTAACTGGAGAGGCAGTTTCTCTAAGAAGGGCAATAAAGATTAAGCTAGAAACAACACCAGAATGTTTCCTTCCTGCCTTCCTTACAGGATTAGCCCTGTAAAGTGGAGAAAAAAACAAAATGAAATTTCTTCCAACAACTAGTTCTCCGAACTGCTTAGAAAGTTAACAACCGGTTCTCCCGAATAGGTGCGACTGGCTGAATTCCACCACTGGTTGTGGGGATACTGGAAGATGATAGCACTAGGACATGGATCACACTTGTGTAACCAGCATTCAATTTATCTGCATGTGATGAAAATATATACAGGTTGTCTTCAACTTACAGCTGCAATTGGTACCAGTAAGTGATAGGATCATGAAATGTGACGATCCCATTTAGTGACAGCAATCCCTGCAGACCCAATTGCCGTCGTTAGATAAATCCCATGGATCACCCTTCTGGCTTCTCACAATCACGTCAGTGCAGAATCTGGCAGGAAATGGCAAGTTCCAGGTTGCTCACTAGCAGAACAACAGACAGGTTAATGGCTGCTGCAGGGTAGGCGAAGGGGCATGAGATTGCGAGGGAGACATGGTGAGGCTTGGGAAAAGAAGACAGGAATGAAATGTGTACAGGTAGTCCTCGACTTATGAACACAATGCAGCCCAGAATTTATGTTGCTAAGTGAGAAATTTGGTAAGTGAGTTTTGTCCCATTTTATTACTTTTCTTGCCATGTTTGTTAAGTGAATCACTGCAGTTGTTAAGTTAGTAACATGGTTAAGGTAAAGGTAAAGGTTCCCCTCGCACATATGTGCTAGTTGTTCCCAACTCTAGGGCACGATGCTCATTTCCGTTTCAAAGCCAGCGCTGTCTCTGGAGTCATGTGGCTGGCATGACTAAATGGCAAAGGCGCATAGGATGCTGTTACCTTCCCACCAAAGGTGGTTCCTATTTTTTCTACTTGCATTTTTACATGCTTTCGAACTGCTAGGTTGGTAGAAGCTGGGACAAATAACGGGAGCTCACTCCATTACACAGCCCTAGGGATTTAAACCATCAAACTTCCCACCTTTCTGATCGACAAGCTCAGCGTCTTAGCCACTGAGCCATTGCGTCCCCTAGTTACATAGTTACTTATATTAAATGAATCTGGCTTCCCCATTGATTTTGTTCGTCAGAAGGTCACAAAAGGGATCACATGACACCAGGACACTACAACTGTCATAAATACGAACCAGTTGTCAAGCATCAGAATGTAAATCATGTGACCATGGAGATGTTGCAATGATAAGTGTGAAAAACCGTCATAAGTCACTTTTTTCGGCAGCGTTGTAACTTTGAACAGTCACTAAATGAACTGCTGTAAATCGAGGACTACCAATAGTTCCTTAAAGTAGAAACTGAATTTCAAAATGGGCTAAAAGATTTTCTTTTTAAGTTATTAATGCAGATTGATTTCTATCATTCTTTCTGATTGCCTTATACCCTCCTTTCCCTTTCTTTGCTCCTCAACTCTGCTGTGCAACATACACATCCCAAAAATGAATTTGAACTCAAGAAATAGTTGAACATCTGGATTTTGGAAATTATAATCCCAATGTATCTGGAGGATATCAAGTTGGGAAGAGGCTGATTTAACAAGCTTTTCTCAGTGGAAAAAAAATATTTTGTTAGCTTTCGTGGAATCATCAGTTTGATTCCATTATGTACACACTCTGTGTTGTTGTTTTTACACAGCCTTATCTTTCCAAATCCTCTAAAACATTTTAAACACTACTGCCAAATTAGGAAACTCTTGGGTCTATTCGAGTTTGTTCTTTAGGACGGGGATGGGGGAGGGGGTTAGTAACATTGTTTCAAAATGGGTGCTTAATTACACAGTAAATTAGCCAAGAAAAATTTTTGTGCAACATCGTGCTGAGTCAACATATGGTTTGGAATAAACAACAGCCTCATTAGTTTGGCATGATGGTTTCCGTCATGGAAGTCACTAATAAAACTAGTCTGCAACTGAAACATTGCAGCCTGCATTAGAAGAGTCTGTGCCAATCTCTAAAAGGGTTTTTTTTTTGTCAGCTATTCAAGGAAATACGGTTTCCAGCAAATACCATGAGTTGTGCTTCTGACCAAAAGAATGCTGTGCTGATTTGCTCGATTGGGTAACTGTAGCTTCTGCCCATCAGAAGATTAGAGATAGGTCAGTGCTTTTTTGAGCAAGAATGATATACTTGCAGGGATGAGCAATGCATCTCAGCTGGACCAAGGGCTTTATGGAGAAGATTCAGTTCTAGCTACTCAGTCCAAGAAAATGTATGCTTATCTTTAAAAGCACTCTGTGAAAAGGCAACACACTCCATCCAAAGATGTGCCCTTGATGTCTATTTTTATTTGTAACTGGCCACCATATTTCCAGAATCATTGGGCTTTCCAGCATACAAAACGAGATCTTGGATTATGTAATTCCCTGATCTGATCCCATAAAACCTTTTGGTAAAATAATACAATTCTATTGCAAAGTGGTTTAAATGATAGGCCTGAAACAGCAGCTCATTATTTTTTTCTGCCTTCTGAAACCCTGTCCCTGATGTTGGCTCAAGATATATGGCACCTTTAGGGCATGTTGCTTGACATCATCTGCCGTCTGTTGTGGCCAGCCAACGGCCAGCGGATCTGGCAGCAGATTCGGACAGTGAGAAGGTTGGGGAGGAACGTGGGCCAGTCCTGGAATCTGGAGAAGGCTCTGATGAGGGCTCTGTGTTGGAGGCAGAGATGGGGATAGGACTGTCTGACCGTTATCAGCTGCCTTTGGAGTCAGACGTCAGTGAGGCAAAAGAACAGCTGGAGCCTGTTCCCAGTGTGTGCATGCACAGAGCTGCCAGGAGAAGGGAACAGCTAAGGAACAAGGGGCGACTCAGGAGTAAAGGCACAGGTGGACAGTGAATGGCCCCTCCCATAGGGAATAAAGAAGAGCGAAAGGGGAGTGGAGTTTGCAGGAGACAATTAGTTCAATTCATCAGAGTGAAGATCTGTTCCTGACTTCTTGCCAAGTATTGTCTGCTACAGAGTGGCGTTTGGAAGATATCGGCCTGGCAGCTCTCCAAGCCTGATAAAGATCTTGTGAAAGACTGTTGGCTGGGACTTTGCTGGAGAGGAATTCACTTTAAACTAAATAAAAGGGGTTTTATTGGCTTCATGCTTTTGGAAAGCCTAGGTCAGAAGACCGTCAATTGAAGATTTACATGTTTAGAATGATTCTCAAAGAGGGTTACTGCAGGATCCTCTAAGCCGGGGTCCCCAATTCCCGGGCTATGGACGAATATAGGTCTGTGACTTGTTAGGAACTGGCCCACACAGCCGCAGATGCGCAGCAAGTGCGCGAGCAAATCATCTGCATTTACAGCTGTTCTTCAGCATTAGCATCACTGCTTCAGCACCACCTCAGATCATCTGGCATTAAATTCTAATAGGAGCGCAAACCCTACTGTAAACTGCACATGGGAAGGATCTAGATTGCACACTCCTCTTCCACCAACTCCAGTCCATGGAAAAATTGTCTTGCATGAAACCTGTCCCTCATGCCAAAAAAAGGTTGGGGGGCCGCTGCTCTAAGCTTTGGCAGCCTAGGCTAGTGCCTACTCAGCCTTAGCCTAAGTCCAACCTTGCATGTCTCAAGGCACAAATATTCAATTATTCAAATGATAGGTGTAGTGAGATTATATATGAGCACTCCTTTTGCAGACGAAACTCATCCTTTCCGTGATTGCATCAGAAAAATGAAGTCTTTTTGATCGCTTTATTAGGAATTGTCTAGGGCAGTGATGGTGAACTTTTTTGTTGTTGGGTGCCAAAAATGCGAGGGTGCGCATGATATTGCATGCGTGTGCCAGCACCCATAATGCAAAGTGCACCCACACATGCACATGTGCACATAAACACCTCCATGCCCCTCCCCCATGCACGCCGCACTGCTTGCCTTCAAGCTGAGCTTGGTATTTCCTCCAGGGGGCAGGGGAGGCTGTTTTTGCCCTTCCTGGGCTCCATGAAAGCCTCGGCGCATGGGGAGGGCGAAAACAGCCTCTCCTGGGTCCCCGGAGGCCTTCTGGAAGGCCAAAAATCAGTTTGAGCGCCGTGCACATGCGCGCTGGAGTTGACAGCTCATGTACTGGCAGATATGGCTCTACATGCCATCAGTTCGCCATCACAGGTCTAGGGCCTTACAAGTCCATTGTTGCAATTTATACCCTATTTCTCGGATCAACTCCCGTGGGATTCTTGTAAGTGGATATGAAAGGATTTCCAGCCATTCCATAATTCTGCAGACTTTTCACCAGGGGCGAAGTGCACTTGGTGTTTTCTTCAAAAGACCGTCCCATGTCTGGACCTTAAGAACTTCCTGTTCTTGTTCCTGGGCGGGACTTGCTGATGGAAGCAGCTTAACATAGCTGCTCCCGAGTTCCTGGTCGCGTTATCTGTTTAGATGATCGTCTATCAGACATCTGACAGGTACCTTATCCTTCAGGCAAGAAGGGAAGGAGAGAGGTCCAGCTGGGCAAAGTGCCCTTTTGATCTTTGCAGCTTTTATGTCTGCGAAGAGAGGTGGGCCAGCCAAAGGCAGAACTGTCTCCATGCGGGAAACTCCAGCTGCTTTTTGCAGCACGAAGTAAGAATCCTCCCACTTAGAACAACATTTGAACTATTTGATTTTAATACAAGCAGAGCTTGTATGCGAGAACTTCATTTGTTTATTTAAATCCTAGCTTCATTTTTACAAAATCTTCCTTCGTTAATTTGGCTATTTAAAAAAGCTTTTAAAATGGCGACGATGAATTCTCCGTAACAATGTTTACCTTCTTAATCTTCTTGTAAAGAACAGCTATAGAACCTCAAAGGAAGGGAGTGACTCATCACTTTGCCTCATAGCTGGCCAGCAGATTTTTACTAATTAGTTTCACTTTTACAAGACTCTCTTTTATCAATCTTGCTAATATATATTTCTAATACAGAGACGCTTAAAATGGCGATGAATATGCTGAGCTGTTTCATTACAATGCTTTTTTTCTGAAACCTTTTGCAAAGTCCTACGGAGTTAATAAAGGGGTGATTTAATACCTCTTTCCATAGCTGCATAGCGGGCCAGTAGAGTTTGATTAATTGCTTAAAGATAAAACTTGGAATGGCCTCAAAACTAAATCCTAACCTGAAACCCCCTCCAGCCCCCAGAAGCACATCGCCAATACTTGGTACAAAGTCGCAGCCTCCACCCTCTATGCCCCCTACTGGAGACTTTCTAACAAAAGAATTCTTCTTGGAAACTTTTAACAGCTTGACTATCAAAGTCGAAGATAAACTTAAAGATTTTAAAGAGGAGATAAAAGAGGAGATAAAAGAACTTAAGCAGGACTTGTATGATAAAATTGATGCCAGGGTTGCTAAAATTAAAGATGATATGCTGGGGCTTGTAACTGTGCTGACAGAACATGTTTCTGGAATTGAAGATAGTCTAGAGGATCTTAACGAAGCTAATACCAACTTGACATCGAAAACAGAGGTGGTGGAACAAAAAGTTGAAAATGCTGAAAAAGAAATTATTATGATACAGTACAGACAAATGGAGCTGGCATTAAGAGTAAGGGGGCTGCGTGAGGATAAACAGGAGAACCTGAAACAGATTCTTTCAGAAGCTTTGGATTCTCTGGTGGGAAGACCGGGGTCTAAGTTTGACTGGCAAATCGATAAAGTTTATTGTGTTAACTCTTGGGTGGCAAAGCAGAAACAGCTTCCTCGAGATATAGTTATATATTTCACTACAAGAGATCTAAGAAACACGATATTACAAGAGTCTTATAACACTAAGCTCCAAATTGGGGGTCAGGATTTGACTGTTTTGAAAGAGATACCACCTCAAATGCTAAGTGCCAGGAGAGACTATGCTTTTTTAGTGGAAGAACTCAGAAACCGTCAGATACAGTACAGATGGGACGCACCATTTGGTATTATACTTACATTTGACAGGCAAAGTTATCGTCTCAACTCCGTATGGAAGGCACGAGATTTTTATTACAATATTTTGAAGGCTGGACACCATGCACCATTTGGACCTGGAGAAAGACCACAAGAAGGACAAGACAGACAGCAAACCACACAACTACCAGATAAGATGGACCATATCTCCCCTCTAGAAGTGCAAGGTGTCATGAAACAAAGACCTAGTCGTATAGGTATAGGTATAAGTAGTTTAGTTATATGCCGCCCTTTTCCCTGGGGGGACTCAGGACTACTAGACGAATGGAAAAACAAGCTAAAAGGCAACAACCTCAACAATCACCGGCCATCGATCAAGGAGTTACAGTAACAAGTCCAGAAGCCATGGGAGGAGCTAGGCCAAAGGTTAAACAGGCTATGCAGGAGGCTCTAAAAAAGCTTCAGGTAACCAAAGATGACAACTAAGATTTTAACATGGAATGTCAATGGACTGAATTCTCCACAGAAGAGAAAGAAAATATTTCACTATCTTAAACAGTTTAAGAATGACATAATTTGTTTGCAAGAAACTCATATTAAATCAACCGATCAAAAATATCTGATCAACCCAAAACTTGGTCAACATTTTGTAACTTCTGCTATGGAAAAGAAAAATGGTATAGTTATATACCTAAGAAAAGATATGAAAGTTGAATTAATTGAAGCAGATCCCGATGGAAGATACATCGCGTTAGATTTAATCCTAGAAGGCAAAAAGACATTGCTTCTGGGAATTTATGCTCCTAATCAACAGCAAGATGGATTCTATAGAAATCTTCATGCTAAATTAGTACAGTGGGATTATAGGTCTTGTATACTACTGGGTGACTGGAATGGCGTTATAGATACCAAGAGAGACAAGAAGATTTCTCGTCCAAACATCAAGATGCGAGCAAAGCTACCTAAATCCTTTTTTGATATGATGGACGACTTTGAACTGAGAGATATCTGGCGAGAAAGAAATGCAGAGGAATATGATTTTACCTTTTTTTCTGATAGGCATCAATCCTTCTCTAGGATTGATTTCATATTAACCACTAATGATTTGCTTTCTAGGGTGAAGAAGACAAAGATTGCAGCTAGGGTTCTTTCGGATCATAACCCAGTCTGGATGGAATTGGGAGGGGTGGTACAGACAAGAAGGTCTTGGAGATTGAATGAAAACTTATTTAGATATGAAAAGTATATCAATGATTGTAAAAAAATTGCTAACTGAATACTTTGTTTTTAACATGAATAAGGGTACACCTATGGAATTTGTATGGGATGCAAGCAAAGCGTATATGAGAGGAGTATTGATAAATATAAATAAATCACATAGACATAAACAAGGGGCAAAACGAACAGAGTTGGAGGAGGAAATTAAGAGGAAAGAGCTGGAGTTAACAATGAATCCAGGTGACACAAAGGTCAAGGAAGCAATCACCATATTAAAATCCCAATTTGATATATTGATCTCTGACCAGGTAGCCACCAGTTTGCTATACGCCAAACATAATACTTTTTGTAATGCAAATAAACCTGGCAGGTGGTTAGCTTATCAGATTAGGAAAAAAAAGAAAACTCGAAATATATCTAAATTGACCTACAAAGGGAAGGAGGTATTTCAACAGGATGAGATTCAAAAGGCATTTCGGGAATTTTTTACAGAGTTGTACAAGGGGGATAATATTAATGGTTTAGATATAGACAAATACTTAGATAAAGAAAAAATACCCTTAGTTAAAGAAGAACACAGGCAAAAATTGAATCAACCAATAACCTCGGGGGAAATTTTACAGGTAATTAAACAGTTAAAGTCAGGGAAGGCACCAGGCACAGATGGCTTGACAGCGGCTTACTATAAAAACTTACAGTTGGAAATGGTAGAACCTCTTAGAGAATTATTTAATAAGATTCAAATGGAAGGTAAGGTACCTCCTTCATGGAAGACAGCCTTTATATCTTTGATACCCAAAGAAGATCAAGATACTACTCAACCAAAAAACTACAGACCTATTTCATTACTTAATGTAGACTACAAAATTTTTACTAAAATACTAGCAAATAGGTTAATGCTGGTTATTCTAACAATTGATACATGCTGATCAAACAGGTTTTATACAAGGGAGACAGATGAAAAGTAATGTTAGATTAATTATTAATGCATTAGAATACTTGGGAAAGAACAACCAAATCCCTGCTGCGTTCATATTTCTGGATGCTGAGAAAGCCTTTGATCGAGTTAATTGGCAATTTTTGCTGAAGATATTGCAAAAAATGCAGATAGGAGATAGTTTTTTACAAGCAATCAAAGCAATATATCAACAGCAAACAGCTCAAATTATAGTCAATGGAAGTTTAACAGAATCCTTTCAAATTGGAAAGGGTACAAGACAGGGCTGTCCTTTGTCCCCACTATTGTTGATTATAACTTTGGAAGTATTATTGAATAAAATACGGGGCTTGGAGGGCCTAAAAGGAATTAAGGTTAGGTAGCAAGAACACAGAGTGCGGGCTTTTGCGGATGATTTGGTCATAATATTGGAACAACCGCAGGAATCCAGTATGGTTTTAATGAATACGATTAATCAATATGGTCAAGTGTCTGGTTTTAAAATAAACTTAGGGAAAACGAAAATATTAGCCATAAATATGAATACTAAACAAAAGGAGGAGTTAGGAGGAATGTTAGGATGTGAGGTAGTCAAAAAGGTTAAATATCTTGGAGTTAATATTTCAATCTCAAATGGGAAATTATACAAGTATAATTATGAACCACTCTGGCATAGTATACAGATAGAGATGAAAAAATGGGAGAAGTTACACTTATCTTTGCTGGGAAGAATCGCAGCAGTGAAAATGAATATCTTACCAAAATTTTTATTTCTTTTCCAAATGTTACCTATACTTTAAAAAGATGCGAATCTTTTAGAATGGCAGAAGGGTATCAATAAATTTGCATGGGCAGGAAAGAAGCCGACAGTAAAGCTGAAAATAATGCAAGATATACGCGAGAGGGGAGGCTTGAAACTACCCAATTTAAAACTATATTATGATGCAGTGGTGTTGTCCGTAATTAGTGATTGGATCAATTTAACTAATGATAGGATACTGAACCTTGAGGGATATGATCTGGTATATGGTTGGCATGCTTACTTGTTATTTAACAAAAAACTGGACAAAAACTTCAAAAGTCATATTTTAAGAAATGCTTTACTGCGGGTTTGTAAAAAATATCAACATAAATTAAATGATAAGATACCTATGTGGGAAATTCCTAGACATGCAATTGAGAATATAAATATAGCACAAAAACAGGATAGAATTACTTATAGACAGCTTCTTATTTTGGAAGGAGGGGCACTACAATTAAAATCCTTAGAGGTATTAAAAGAGGAGAAGGCAGTTCAAACATGGTTCCAGTATGGGCAATTACAGGCCAGGTGGAAAATAGATCAAAAAATTGGTTTTGTCCAAATTGAGGACAACTTATTTAAACAAATAAGAGATCAAAGTTTAATGCATATAAAGAGGATATATAATGTATTAATACAGATAGATTCGGAAACAGAGTTAGTTAAAGATTGTATGGTAAAGTGGGCTCAAAAATATTGAAGAACCAATAATGTTGGATACATGGGGAAAAATTTGGGTAAGAAATGTGAAATTTACACAAGCTCAAAACCTGAGAGAAAATTTTTACAAGATGTTCTATAGATGGCATTTAGATCCTAAAAAGCTGGCTTCTATGTATCCGAATTTACAACCCAAATGTTGGAGATGTGGTTCTCTTGATGCTACCTATTTCCATATATGGTGGACTTGCCAAAAGGTTAAGGCATTTTGGATAAAAATATGGTGGATTATGCAAAATATCTTCAATAGAAGGATAAAGTTTACTCCTCAGTTATTTTTGCTAGGTATAAGTACTGACTTTACAGCGGTAGAGACTAACTTGATCCTGCACTTAATAAAGGCAGCAAGACTGTTGGTGGCGCAATACTAGAAGAAGGAAGACCTGCCTACAACTCAAGAATGGACATTGAAAGTTACAAATTTAGCCGAGATGGCTAAAATATCGGCATATCTTAAAGATCACTCAAATGAGAGATATAAACGAGACTGGAAAAAATGGATTGACTATATACAAAATAAATACGGGACCAAGAAATTCCAGTTAGCCTATGCTTAAGATCAGGAATGATTTAAATTGTTTAAAGTTAGCTTAGCAAGAAGAAGCTAAGATCAATGTAGAGATGTTATTAATTTCTTTATTTCTTTTTTCTCAATAGATTTTAGTCTGTGTTTGTTAAAAACCTATACCGTGTACGGGTTCTGGGAAGTCGGGGGGGAGGTAGGGGGTCGGGGGGTCGGGTGGGGGGAGGGAGGGATATATCTTAGGCTAGACACGATGTGTTAGATCTCAATGCAATGTGACTTCACATGTATACTGTTTTTCTTTAATTTTTCTTTAAAAATAGGAGAAGCCAAGTACATTAACATATGGTGGAAATACACCAAGGGGAGGAGGAGTAGGGAAGAAGAAAGATGGGTAGAGAGGGATGGGAGAAAGGGTGGGGGGGAAGGCGAAAAGGAAGGAGGGGAGCAGATCTGGAGAGAGGAGTGGTAGAGGACGGGGGGAAGTAGGGTAGAGGGAGATGATGGAGGGAAGATAGAAAGTTGGAGGGTGGTCGAAGAAAGAGGTGTATGGAGAATGGAAGAGGTATATTGGGCTTTTATTTTCTGGGGCAGTGTTGACAAGAGGAATTGATGCAATTATTTTTAATACTGTATGGTGTATACATGTAGAAGAGCCAAGGTGGCGCAGTGGTTAAATGCAGCACTGCAAGCTACTTCAGCTGACTGCAGTTCTGCAGTTCGGCTGTTCAAATCTCACCGGCTCAGGATTGACTCAGCCTTCCATCCTTCCGAGGTGGGTAAAATGAGGACCCGGATTGTTGTTGGGGGCAATATGCTGACTCTGTAAACCGCTTAGAGAGGGCTGAAAGCCCTATGAAGCGGTATATAAGTCTAACTGCTATTGCTATTGCTACTGCTATTACATGTGAGTCTATGAAAATGAAAATAAAATATACTAAATAAAAAAAAGAACTTCCTGTTCTTTTCTTGGAGACATGCTGTATCATTCTGCTCGCTGGGCTCAAGATCCCCACCCTCCTCCTCTGTAATTCAACCCTGCCCGTCTCATTTCTTGGCATCTCAGAACATGAACTAAACCCAGCTCCAAATTACAACTAGTAAATTTAGAAGTCAGTGATATCACTGCCAAGGAGAATGAATGATACTCTTTTCATTCACTAACCCTACTGGATCGGCTCTTCACCAAGCTATTTGTTTACACAGGATGTTGATGCTCCAGCTAAAGTCACAAAAATTCAAAGTCCTCTATGACTGAAGCACAGAAATATCCCTCTGCACCTGGTCAATACATACCATGTACTCCCCTTGCAGTCAAAGTCAATATACGAGGCCTGAAATGAGCTTATATGTGCAGCATTTCAACAGTAGCTGTTAAGTTTTAGCCACCCGTAGAACTGTCATTCATAATAAGTTGTGAATCAGTGTGCAACTGCAGTTGCTACCCATTCATGCTTTCTGTGATGGTGGATTATATATATGCATGTTTATAGGCGGAGTGTCCCAGAAGTAATATGGCAGTCAAAATTTTGCAATACTGATATCGGTGATATTTATTTGGTGACTGCTTCTGGGATACCAGGTATACATCTACATAAAAATGAGTGGGGCTGAATTTTTAGGCAAAAAGATCTGATATATCTTCCCATGACCTTTCCTTTGGGGACAAATCCCCATAGTATTCAAACCAAATATAAAGTCAGCTGTAAGAAAAATCATTTAGAACAGAGGTCAGCAATTCATAGCTCCAAAGGACTGCACTCTGGAAATCTGATACTAACCAACCAGATTGCAGAAACACAGTTCTTCATATTAAAAAAAATATATGTTTGCTTGTTTGTTTAACCAGTTCATATGCTGTCTAGTTCCTTAATGGCTATGAGAAATGCTACAAAAACAATAATAAAACACTAAAATAAGAACTGTAAAGCCAACCCTCCCTGAATTCTAAACAAACATATTAAATTGTTATTGGCCTTGTAGGAAGTTAAAACCCACCCCTCTCCTAGAAAAATGAAACATCCTAGGAAATATTAAAAAGGCAGAATGTTATATTTCCCTGGATGTGAAAAGGGAGAAACATGTTTTGAAAGACAAAGTAGCTCCCTTCAGCTTCCTGCCCGATCCCCACTTTTGTCAATGGGCCATTAAAGCCTGAGCTAGTCTACTCTAAGTAACATTAGGATTAGCCTTCTGCAGAAGGCACCTGGGAAAATTACATCAACCATCAAGGCAACCAAACCTGGACTCAAAGCCCAGCCTACGGAGTTGCCCCTGCATGGAGTCTGACAACCAATCAGAATACAAGATCAAGATGAAAGACCAGAGAGGGCATAAAATCAGGAACTTTCAGCATCTTGCTCTCTTTTCTTCTTCACCCAACATCTGGAACAATCTGATCCCCTTTTCTGTTGAGGAACTCAAGCCATGTGATCCTGTCC
This sequence comes from Thamnophis sirtalis, assembly GCF_051295495.1. Classification (NCBI taxonomy): domain Eukaryota; kingdom Metazoa; phylum Chordata; class Lepidosauria; order Squamata; family Natricidae; genus Thamnophis; species Thamnophis sirtalis. Next base: position 88,209,616 of record NW_028261385.1, read on the forward strand.
ACCATTAAACCATCTTTCCAAGCAGCTCCCATATTTCCAGTGTCTTTTTCCCCACTTGGAACTAAACCCAGAAGGACATTTCTTCCAACAGCCTGACTAAATAAATATATTTTGAGTCCATTTCTGAACCTTGAGAGGGAGGGGGCTTGCTTCAAATCTGGTGATAATTTATTAGTTCATGATAGGTTTGCAACGCAGAAATGGGATTATATTTTGCTTTTCATAAATGTCACCTTTGAGAAAGAACCATGACAGACAACATGCCATTCAAAATAAGTCTCCAATATCAATGTAAAATAAAGTTTATTTCTACATTTCATGAAACAAAAGTTATAAAATTAGAAACAGGTTTATACATTGCATAGATTGATTTCTAGAATTAACCCTCGATACGGCATTTTTCCAATGGTAGGCAAAGCTATGGAAAAAAGAAAACTTGCACCTCCCCATCAAGTCCCAGTTAATGAAATACAAAAAGCCCTAATTATTCTAGAGTTTGGCTTTGGGAAATGCTGATATGTCTTTTTGTATAAATGTGTTTATCCCAGCTGCCTGAAAAGTTGTGCTCTTCATGCTTGTGAGATCCTTTGCATACGTATTTAAACAAAATGGCAGATGATAATGATCATTTCTATGAGTAATTATTTCTGATTTATCACTTGCTGTTTGATTTGCATAATATCTGGTTATACAAAACTAACAAATATTGATTGTTGCGGCTTAGGTTCACCACAAAACTTGTCAATTGACTCTTTCCGGATTCCACTTGGATTCCCCCATCCAATATTTAAATCCAAGCATAAACTTTAAATTTCTTGTTTTGGGGTGTGCTTTGGTTAACTGCACTGATATCTTAATTCAGAAACTTGATACATTATCAGTAAAACAGCAATAATCTAGTCTATGAAATGAAACTGCACCTACCACTACGAGTTCAACTGACACAGATGGGAACATAACATGAGATATATTCAAATATTCAAACCCAAAAGAGAGAAAACTCTAAAAGGGCAACAGAAGGCAACTTAAACTCCCCTTGAGACAGTATTTAATCTGGTGGACATGTGACAAAGCAAAGAAATATTGGAGTAGGGTTCACCTCTTAATACAGAAGATTGTTAAAGTGAATATAAAGATAAAACCAGAGGCTTTTCTTTTGGGTTTAATGGAAGAAGATTTTTTGGGGGAAAGTGGTACTTTGATGTTATATACTTTTGTTGATGGCAGCAAGATTACTTTATGCACAAAAATGGAAGGACACTTTGATTCCCACAATGGATGAATGGCTGCAAAAGTTGGTGGAATTAGCAGAGATGGCCAAATTGACTGCTCTGATTAAAGAAAAGAGCATAATGAATTTTGTTTCTACATGGAAACGGCTTTTGGACTTTGTGCTTGAGGCGGGGAAAAATTAAGCTTTGATTTTGGCTTTTGCCAATTAGATAGGTTTGTTGTTATAGAAATGGCTAATCTATGTTATTATATAAAAGTAAAAAGTTGAGGTTTGATGCTATTATCTTATTCTACTGCACCAAAAGGAGTCAGAAGTCAACATCTTTTCTTTCTTTCTTTCTTTCTTTCTTTCTTTCTTTCTTTCTTTCTTTCTTTCTTTCTTTCTTCCCTTTTCCTACACTTTTCCCTTCCCGTCTCCCTCATTTTCCCATTATTTTCTTTTGTATTTTTATATTTTACATTATATTTTCATAAACCAATAAAAATTTCTGGAACCGAGACAGTGTTTAATTAAAATAATAGCTCCTAATCTATCTGTACAATAATATTCACCACTGAAAGATATAAAACAAGATTTGTCCTTGTTTATTTCCTCTTACCTATTTGTAAGAAAAGATTTCAGCAGACTTTCTGAACCTGGAGCTCTGCAGATATACTGGACCAGTTTCCTGAGACGCCTCCCAGCTATAGCTGTGGTATTCATCCAATTCCATTAGAACAGCCTTCCCTGCATCTGCACTAAGAAATCATTCAGTGATGGCACCCACTATTTCCATGGTACAGTAGTGGTCTCAAATACAATCCCTCATGTCATCAATTAAACAATCTAAGAGAGAACAGGAAAGACCACTGTCCAAAGCCCCTTACAGTCGGAATAGGATTCACAGCTAGATCAAACAATGTTCTGATTCAGGTAAAACAACTACAGTATTTACAGAGAAACAGCTGTGTAAAATCAACAGTGATATTCTCAAAATTGTTTGGAATTGGGTTTTCAGAAATAGTCTGAAGCCTGACACACCTGAAGCTTGTCTGTTCTTTCAGCTCATTTGGTACTTGAGGTTCTGCTATTAAGTTAGATGACTGTTATTTTGTTTTTTGTATCCGTTTGGATGTCTTTTCTAGCCACATTGGATTCCGAGGCACAGCAAAAAGTTTTATTTGAGAGTTTTAAAACGAAAAATGATATTTAGATGATGAGGTTTTTTTTAAAAAAAGTTGCAACGATGTCTCTTTTGGACCCTGCTTCACTTTCCGATGGGAAACATTGCCTGAATCATAATGACAAAGACAGATGATGTGGTAAGTGCAAGTTCTTTCTTTTTCCAAACATAACCATTCAAGAAAGAAGAAAGGACATGCTGCCTTCAAGAATTGTCTTTCCCAACCCAATTCCCCATCCCCAACCCCATGTATAGGGCTACAGTAGTCTGTCTGGGAATTATCAGATTTGTTATCCAATACACCTAAAGGGTTCCGTTTGAGAGTCCCTTCCTTCGGAGAACAGTTCACACCTGTTCAGCAGCCATTGCCCTTTCGTACATTCGCTCCAGAATACGGTGGATGCCTGCAAAGCTTGGCCTATCAGAAGGCAACTTGCTCCAACAAAGACGCATCAGGTTGTACAGCTCCAAAGGGCAATTATCAGGGCACGACAGGATATTTCCATCCCTTACATAATAAATGACTTCCTCGTGAGCCATCCCATAATAGGGTTGCATGCCAAAGGCAAAAATTTCCCACAGGACCACCCCGTAGGCCCAGACATCAGACTCCGTGGTATAGCGGTTGTAGAAGATAGATTCAGGGGGCATCCAACGTATGGGGATGGCATCGTTTTCGTTGGCCTTGTAATAGTCTGCTGAGTACATATTTCTGGAGAGGCCAAAGTCAGCAATTTTAACCACCAAATTTTCTCCGACCAAACAGTTTCTGGTGGCCAGATCCCGGTGCACAAACTTGCGTTCTGAAAGATAGGCCATTCCAGCTGCTACTTGTTTGGCGATGCAGAGCTGGTCAGTGCAAGAAAGAGTGAGCACATTAGGGCTGGAGGGCCTCATCTTTGGCTCCAGGTTGTTGTTGTTTGGGTTACAAAGGTTACGTGGTGATTGGTTGCGCAGGTATTCATTCAGGTCTCCAAATGCCATATATTCGAAAAGCAGGCACATGGGCTTTCCAATAGCACATACCCCTGAAACCAAGGGACTCTATTAGATAAACAAGATTGCTTTGCATTGATTCATAAGCAAGAGGGATTTCATATGCCAGGAAACAGAAGAAAACAGTAACCTGTTGGTTCTCTTCATAGTTTATGTCTCATTATACAGGTAGACTCAACTTAGAACAATTTATTTAGTGACTATTCAAAGTTACCACAGTACTGAAAAAAGTGGCTGATGACCATTTTGTTCACACTTACGACCATTGCAGCATTCCCATGGTCAAAATGATCAAAATTCAGATGTTTGGCAACTGACTCATATTTATGACGGTGGCAATGTCCCAGGGTCATGTGTAACCTTTTATAACTTTCTGTCAAGCAAAGTCAATGGGGGAGCAAGATTCACTTAGCAACTGTGCTACTAACTTCACAACTGCAGTGATTCACTTAACAGCTGTGGCAGGAAAGGTTGTACAATGGGGCAAAACTCACTTAATAAACATCTCACTTAGCAACAGAAATTTCAGTCTCAATTATGGTCATAAGTCAAGGATTACCTGTACATTGTTTCCTCTCACAGTTGAATACATATTATGCTACCCCACATTGTTGGCTTACCAGAAGTGATGAGCATTGTAGCTTTAACCCACTGGGAAATTGCCAGATTGGGCTACCAAAAGGGAAGCTTGCTTTTTTCTGCTATGAAATCACTGCCATGGGATGGGCAGCCATATAAATTCTTAGAATTAAATATAAATAAATAAAATTAAATCGGCAAAGAGAAGAATTATCCTAAAGAAAAGCATATGTTTCCAAGGATCATTATTTCTAGGGCAGAAATAACCATTTGATGGTAAAACAGGAAGAGAAAGAAGAGGGAGAGAGAGAAGGCGACATAAAGAAAATACCAAATAATTTCATCTGCAAAACAAATGGCCAGGACTACATTTCCTCTTTGCGAGTAGCAAAGATGCTTTCCTCTCTCTGGAAAAGAATTTTAATGTGACCCGTCAAAACCACGGAGGACAAAATTGCGCTCGATGAAAGCGCGCATGTGACGTCATCACAGCGCGACGAAAAAAATAAAAAATTGAAATAAAATTAAAATTAAAGCAAGCCGATTCACATAAAGGTAAGGGTTAGGTTTAGGGTTAGGGTTAGGGTTAGGTTAAGGGTTAGGGTTAGGTTTAGAGCGTTAGGGTTACGTTTAGCGTTAGGTTAAGGGTTAGCGTTAGGTTTAGCGTTACGTTAACGGTTAGGTTTAGGGTTAGATTTAGGGTTAGGCTAAGGGTTAGGTTTAGGGTTAGGTTTAGGGTTCGGTTTGGGGGGGTTAGGGTAAGGTTTTTGCTTTATTTTTACATTTTTCGATCACAGCGTGATGTTTTGGTCGTGCTGTGATGACGTCAAATGCGCGCTTTCGTCGAGCGCGATTTTGTCCTCCGCGGTTTTGTGGTGGAACCGAATTTTAAAAGCATTTTCTTTTGTATTACCCAAAATGAATTTTTCTCAACAGCACTAGCAACAGGTTCCACTTTTTAAACAGTAACAATGGATTCAATCACAACTGAATGATTTAATTAGCTTTGGGCGAAAGAGAATATGTAAATGATAAAACAAAGAATCACCTAAGCATATACAAAGTACTCTTTTTTCATCCAGTGATCATTCAAATTCATAGTCATTTGTGAATTAAATGAGAGCACTGGACATCACTTATGAACTTTGCTCATCGTATAATCAGAACATGCAATCCTCTGTTAGTACTACTAAATTGGGAAAAATGGAAACTGAGAAATGCATAAACATTTATCATACTTTTGCAACACTTTTCTAATCAGCATCCAGTAGCTGGCTTTAAATTTTTGCTAGTGCCTTCAACTATCTTTTAAAGAAAAAGCAAGTGTTTCTTAGTGTGAAAACATCTGGATCTGACTCAGGGGTGGGTTTCTCGCCCCGTTCCAACCGGTTCGGTTGGAACGAGGCTGGCGGCATCCTCGCGCACGCGTGCGGCATCCTCGTGCACGCGTGCGGCATCCTCGCGCACGCGTGTGGCGCGCGCATGTGGCGTGCGCGTGTGGCACGCACATGCGTACTAGCGTCTGTGCGATGCTCCAGCTGCTCCTGGAGGATCGCGCAGGCGCTGTATGCGTCCTGCGCATGCGTGGAAGTGCAGAATTCATCAAAACCGGGTAAGGAGCGGGCGGGGGGGGGGGGCTTCGCCGTTCCCGGAAGTTACTTACTTCCGGGTTCGGCGACCAACCGGTTCGCAGGGACCGCTGCGAACCGGTTGAAACCCACCCCTGATCTGACTCCAAGAAAAGTGTCCACATGAAAGTTTGGGTCAAAGGATGCTCAGTAGTCCCATAACCCATTGGCCTTTCCTAATATATCCAATATGGTGTTAATAAACACACACACACATTTCTCCAGCAGAGAGTCTATTTCCTGTTTTCCTTTTCCTTTTTGCTGCTGAAATATAGACAATCCTTTCAGCCAGAGGAAGACACAACAAAAACCTTCAGGTGTTATTTCTAGGGAAAACTGGTTCTGATTCTGATTGCAACACTCAATAACCTTTGGTGGGAAATGACAGAGAAGGGCCAGAATGAGACTATCAAATGATGCACTGTATTATGGAAAGAAAGGGAAGGGAAGTGTTGGGCCTTTGGAAATATTAGGTTGAGGTCAAGAAGACTCTCAAAACTTGCAAGTAATTTTGCACAGGATGCTAAAGAGCCAGATGTATCTAAAGCTTTGCCAGATCAAACCTCAGGTTCTGGTACTGCCAACTCCTTCATCAGTAAGTCATCTTTGATGGTCGTCTATATAATTAAGCCAATCCTCTAAAGACACATTTTAAAACTGACATCTACCATGTGAAGGAGAAAACAGAGAGGACTGGCTTTGGTACCTAAAAGTTTGACAATGTTTGGATTGTCAAATTCAGCCATGAGAGCTGCCTCTCTTTGAAAATCAGCCTGCATGTCTGCTGAGGCTTCTTCTTTGAGCATCTTCACTGCAACCATTGTGAAGGGTTCATAAGGAAGCAGTCCAGGAGCCCTAAGGGAAGATGCAGAAAGAAAAGTTACAGGTCGGGTGGAGTCCCTTATGGAACGCAACTCCCAAAATTTCCAGACATCAGTTGTTAGACTGTCATGATTAACTGAGACAGGAGAATTAAAGGAGGATGAGTTATAGAATGATACAAGAGATTACTATAGCCACCTCATGTCTGCCTTACTTCAAACTACAATCTATACTTTACTTCAGCATTGTATGGAAAACATTTTCTTCTCATCAGTTATGATGGGAAGACATCCCATCCCACTGTTATTACCATGACAGAACATAGGATATGATAGACCATAGCAAGAAATCACAGCATATCACTACCAGTATATCATCCCTATAGAGGAAGACTAACTTAGATAATAGGCCTCATGGCAGGAAACAATATCTGCTTCATAAAGTATGGTTATTTATTTGCATCCTTCCTGAAGTTCAAAAAGCTGATAAGGGGGGAAAAGAATATGCAAAGCAATTGGTAATTAGGACCACACTTCAAACAGAATACGATTAAAGCTGATGAAGGGAATTTCTACTTCTAACTATCTCACGTTAATAGATACATCTGGTCTGGCCATGAGGCAGAGATCCTAGTCATGTAATAACTCTCTGTACTTATATGTAGTAAGGAACAGTAAGTGCATACAGACAACCTGCTCAGCTGTTGGCTTAAATGTCAAGCTATTTTACTATTCTGGAGCCATTCAATGGTTCTAGTCTCCAAAACATATTTCTAGCTTTTATGATAGCTGTTCTGGCCATACGGCAGTCAGACAGGTGCAGCTGAATGCAACAAATGTCACATCATTGTCAAATGCCGGCAAAAGGCAAAAGGCCAGTCTGAAATCAAATCACCCAGAGTGGCAAAGCAACTGCAAGCCAGGCCTGGGTAACTTTGCAACCAAGAGCATCAAATGCTTTGCAAATATTTAAGCTCAATGAAATGTCTTCAAGAAACTGTTGGGTTCTGATGATGAGCCACAGGAATCTCTTTTAATGTACCTGCAACATATTTTGTCCTGTGAGAAAGAGACCAGGAAAATGGCATGACTTCCTTGAGCTGTTGGAGCAATGGAAATTCAGCTGTGTTCTAATTTGGATGGGGGTACCTTAATTGATTTCTAGAGCTAAAACGTAAGATCTGGAATTTTGCAGAAACAAAACTAAAATTCTGCAATTTGAAAGAATTATTTACAAGCCCTTACTGCTACAGCTTCTTTCAGAGCATGACTTCACTACTTTTAAAAATTACTTTATTATTTTATATATTATATTCTTTAGCATCATATATTAGGTTTTTCTATTTCTGTTTTCTGTCACTAAAAACAGGTGACAGGGAAGCCATTTCTGTAGCAGTTGAATTACAAGATTAGTAGTTTAAATAAACTACTACTACAATAAACTGCCTTATGACAGGATTATGTCTAAAACATTGTTTCTCAATATTAGCAACTTTTAAGATGTGTGGACTTCAACTCCCAGAATTCTCCAGCCAGCCAAGCTTGAGGGATGGAGGACTATAAATTAGATCTTGGGTAGTTGAGTGCAATCTACAGATTTAGGGTTATGCACTCCTGATTTAGATTAATTTTACTCAGAATAACAGAGTTTGAAGAAATCTTGGAGATCTTCTAGTCCAATCCACTGCTCAAGCAGGAAACCTTATACCATTTCTTCTTAAAAACCTCCAGTGTTGGAGTACCTATAACCACTGAATGCAAGTCATTCCACTGATCGTTCTAACGGTCAGGAAATTTCTCCTTAGTTCTAGATTGCTTCTCTCCTTGATTAGTTTCCATCCATTGCTTCTTGTCCTACCCTCAGGTGCTTTGGAGAATAGGTTAACCTCCTCTTCTTTGTGGCAGCCCCTGAGATATTGGAACACTGCTATCATGTCATCCCAATCCTTCTTTTCATTAAACTAGGCATACCTAATTCCTGCAACTGTTCTTCATGGCGATATAAAATCACCACATTAAGTGATAATATATTCTCTAGTGATAATATATTCCTCCAGTAGTCATGTATTTAGTGTTTGAGGAGCCAATAGACCAAGCTGCTCTTGGTAAGATCATAACTAAATGCATCTAAGTCAGAATTCCCCCTTAAGCAAAATGGTACCACAGCAGCGAAGGCCTTAGTATGCCTAGAATAAGTGGAAAAGCTCTCTAACTGGAAAGAAGTTTATGAGGATATAACTACAGTAATATTGATTCATGTAGTCTTTCTGTGACATACAATTAATATAAATAGGTCCCCATTTTCAGGCTCTGCAGGAGTTTAAACAGAAAGAACTCAGTGACAGCTGCCAAATCATGACTGTTTAACAGTTCATTTACCTTGCTTGAAAGACACGACCAAAGGCACCTTCCCCAATATCTCTCACATATTCAATATTATTTCGTGGATATTCCAAACTGAATAATTTGGGATTCAAAAGTAGAGGCATGCGTTGGTACATAGGGTTGGGGTGCAGCCTGTCCAACAAGAGCTCCGAAGGAAGAGTTGTCAGAGCTGGGGGTGCAAATTCTCTGAAATGAATGAGGGAGAAAGAATCTGTGGCTTCATTGGAACAAGCCTTGCAAACAAACCAACAACTTTTTGTGACTTAAAAATTCTAGTGTCCATTCAGCCAGGATATATGGAATATGGAAAAATAGAGGAATGTTATAAATATGATATATAAAAATAAAATTTAATTTAGAATGTTAGTCCATGCTGTATGCTAAATAAATAAATAGAGGAATGTTATCATTTTGATAAAAGACAAATTAAACTAGGTGGTTATTTATTTCCCAGTCATTTAAGGTAGCGGCCCACAACCTTTTTGGTACCAGGGACTAGTTCCGTGGAGAGGGATTTTTCTGCAGACTGGAGGGGGGTGGTTTCACATGGATGGGACTTCGCTGCCCCATTTTTGGCATGCTGCAGCCCAATGCCAGTTCATGGACCAGGGATTATGGAACCCTGATTTAAGGTATGCAATCCTGCTTCTAGTAATACTCTTAGGAGCATCTATATTGGGAGCTACATCAGCGGTGGACCACTGGTGGTCCATGAGAAAATTTGGGTGGTCTACAGAAAAATTATTTGTAGTTTTTATATTGCACTAAATCAGGGCTGCTCAAACTACGGTCCCTGGGCAAGATATATGTAATGAACATTTGCATTGCTTCAGAGAATCTCCCCCTTCAGTGTCTTTTTGTGTGGGTCGGAGGGGGCCAGAAATTCCAACTTGGGCTCTGCTTCAGCCTCCTGGTGCAGGGCTTAGGGCGAAGGCTGGAGGGAAGTGCCACTGGTGACAAAGAGTTGGAGGGCCTCGTTCTAGTGGGACTGCATCATAGTCTGAAACTGGCTGACCGTCTCAGCCTGCTGAGCCTCCAGGTGCTGGTACCTGGCCTTGCACTCCCACAGGTCTGCTTGGAAAGCCTCTGCTCGTAGTCCTCAGTGAGGTGCTTCTGTTGAGCCTCCTTCTTGGTCAGATCCAATTTGAGCTGAGCCAGCTTTTTGCCAACTCTTTTTCATGGTGGCTGCTTAGCTCCAACAACTGTTTCCTGTTGGGGCCCTAAGGAGCCTGGGCGGGGAGGCAAGGATTGGCTGGCAGGGAAGGGGTGAGTAGAGGCCAGCGAGGTGCCCCTCAACATGAGTGCCATCAAACTGGCCATGCCCACCCGGTCTTTAGACAGACCATTTTAGTGGTCCGCGGGATTTAAAATTATGAATTTAGTGACCCCTGAGGTCCGAAAGGTTGGCAACCCCTGATCTATATCCATATACTTCGCACTAAAGATAACGCTTACAAAAGGCTAAATCTGCCTATAAAGAAAAAGCTCCCTTCCATAAACTGATTCTTCCAGTTTTATAGTCTAACTGCTATTGCTATAAGATTTTGGGCCATATAACCCCCGTTTATGGCCATGTAAGGGTAATGAAAAAACAACAGCAGAGGATTATAACAGAAGAGTTAATAAAAGAAGATCTGCAAGAAATACCATTTGCCTGAAAGCAAAAACTGGTGGTACTACAAAACAGACAAAGTAATAAAAAGTGAAGAAGCTAAATTATGCTGGGATTTTAGAATTGAGATACACAAACACTTGTCACATAGCATTCCAGACTTAACAACTGTCCATAAGAAAGACCAAAAAAAAAAAGTCTGGAGAGTGGATATGGCAGTATGTGGCAGAAGAGAAGAGAAAGAACTGGGGAAAAGCACAAAATACATAGCTCTGCACATAGAAATAGGTAGAATGACAAGAGAGAGACAATCTGGCACAAAGTCAACCAGCTGACTTTCACACCTAAGGGAATATTGGAACTTGCTGTCCTTCGGTTTCTGGTACAGCACTTTAATCACAACACTAAACTGGCTCTTCAATTCAGCAAAGTTTATGTCATTCTTCATTTTGATGAATCTGATTGTGCCCACTAACAGTTACCTTAATGTCTATGGAGATTCTCAGTCATCCAGGTCATGGTTGTCCCAAAGATGCTTTTTTTCAAGAGGCAGTTTGACTTTCTTGTAAGGAAGAAAGCACTTTTGAGATAACACTTACCTTGTTTTGCTTTTCCATTGCTTGCGTCTCCGACAACAAATAAGGATTGTAATAATGAGAATGATGACCATTGCAAAGCTGGAGATGATGGAGATGACGACAGTCATGGAGTAGGTAGGAGAGAGGGGGGGGAAGAAAGGGAAATGTGGAGATGCTGTACTCAATCTTGTTGTTCCTAGTGCCAAAGAATCTAAAATAGAAACAAACAAGACTTCAATTTTAGAGGCACCGTTGCTTATACTATTATCATATGGCCATGGAAATTAGTATGGAAGTAGCCTGGATAAGCAGAAGCACTGCCCAGTGAGTTGAAGGGAATAGGGATTGGGCTCCTTCTTTTTAGTGTACAAAAATAGTTGAGGAGAAAATCAAAGCACTCTTAGTCCTCAAATGGCAAAATTAAAGACTGTTTTGTAAGTGATCATGGACAGAAATATTTAATGAGGTGGAATAATGCATTTGAAAGAGCCACTGTTCAAAATTCATTGGCCCAAACAAAGCACCTCCTCCTGTAACATTAAAGCAGACACCTTCTCTGGAAAGCCAGACTGCAGCTGTTTTAAAAGCCCAGACAACCTTTCATTGAGGTTGCCAGCAAACAGCTCTACATCTTCCTGCATGAACTGACAGCTGGGGACAGTCTTCACAGTAATTTAATTTAATTTAATTTTTAATTTTAATTTTTTTTAAATTTAATTTAATTTTATTTTATTGAGGATTTATATGCCGCCCTTTTCCCTGAGGGGACTCAGGGCGGCTTACAACAATGAGGGGAAGGGAGTGCAAGACAAGACTTAAAAAGAAAAAGAATCGTGAATAAAAGAAAATTATCCATAAAAACACAACATTCACTCAACATTCGGGCGGGGTGAGAGTAATCCTATCCCCAGGCCTGACGGGATAGCCAGATCTTGAGGGCTGTGCGGAAGGCCTGGACTGTGGTGAGGGTACGGATCTCCACGGGGAGGTTGTTCCATAGTGTCGGAGCTGCAACTGAGAAGGCTCTCCTCCGCGTAGTCGCCAGTCGGCACTGACTGGCGGATGGAATTCGGAGGAGGCCTACTCTGTGCGATCTGATGGGACGCAGGGAGGTAATTGGCAGGAGGCGGTCTCTCAAATAGTCAGATCCACTACCATGGAGCGCTTTATAGGTGGTAAGTAAGACCTTGAAGTGCACCCGACGATCAACAGGTAGCCAGCGCAGCTCACGGAGGATTGGTGTTATATGGGCGAACCGTGGTGCGCCCATGATCACTCGCGCGGCCGCGTTCTGAACTAGCTGAAGTCGCCGGATGCTTTTCAAGGGCAGCCCCATGTAGAGCACATTGCAGTATTCCAGCCTAGAGATCACAAGGGCTCGAGTGACTGTTGTGAGAGCCTCCCGGTTCAGGTAGGGCCGCAACTGGCGCACCAGGCGAACCTGGGCAAATGCCCCCCTGGTCACAGCCGACAAGTGGTGGTCAAAACTCAGCTGTGGATCCAGGAGGACTCCCAAGTTGCGGACCCTGTCTGAGGGGTATAAATTTTGCCCCCCCAGCCTGATTGATGGAACGTTAGCCGAATTTTTGGGAGGAAAACACAACAGCCACTCGGTCTTTTCCGGGTTGAGCACCAGTTTGTTAGCTCTCATCCAGTCTTTAACAGCCTCAAGGCCCCGGTTCATCACGTCCACCGCTTCATTGAGTTGACACGGGGCGGACAGATACAACTGCGTATCGTCCGCATATTGGTGGTACTTAATCCCGTGCCTCCGAATGATCTCGCCCAGCGGTTTCATGTATATGTTAAATAGCAGGGGGGACAGAACCGAGCCCTGCGGCACCCCATAGGTTAGGGGCCTCGGGGACGATCTCTCCCTCCCCACCAACACCGACTGCGACCTGTCCGAGAGGTAGGAGGAGAACCACTGTAAAACAGTGCCGCCCACCCCCACCTCCCGCAGTCGTCGCAGAAGGATACCATGGTCGATGGTATCGAAAGCCGCTGAGAGGTCGAGGAGAACCAGGATGGACACGTAGCCTCCATCTCTGGCTCTCCAGAGATCATCGGTCAATGCGACCAAAGCGGTTTCAGTGCTGTAACTGGGCCTGAAGCCAGACTGGAAGGGGTCAAGATAGTTAGCTTCCTCCAAGGTACGCTGAAGCTGTAAGGCCACCACCTTCTCAACAACCTTCCCCACAAAGGGGAGGTTGGAGACTGGACGATAGTTGTTAAGAACTGCTGGATCCAAGGACGGTTTCTTCAGGAGGGGCCTCACCACCGCCGCCTTAAGCGCGGTGGGGAGGTGTCCCTCCCGAAGAGAGGCGGTAACAACCGCCTGGATCCAGCCTCGTGTCACCTCTCTGCTGTTGGCAGTCAGCCAAGAGGGACACGGGTCCAGTACACAGGTGGAGGAACTCACAGCTCGCATAGCCTTGTCCACATCCCCAGAGGCAACATCCTGAAACTCAACCCAGAGATGGTCTACCAAGTTATTCCCCTGTGTCCCGGCTGGATCTGCGGGGGTGGAGTCCAGTTCCGATCGGAACCAAGCAACTTTGTCCGCCAAGAACTGACTATATTCCTCAGCCTTACCCTGCAGGAGATTCCCCGTCTCCCTCCTATTTAGGAGGGAGCGGGTTATCCTGAACAGGGCAGCTGGGCGAGACTCGGCGGACGCTACCAAGGAGGCAATGTGTGATCTTTTGGCGGTTCTCAATGCCCAAATATACTCCTTGGTGCAAGCTGTCAACAGTGCTCGGTTCGATACAGACCTGTCGGACCTCCACTGGTGCTCTAGGCGTCTCCTCCGGCGCTTTATCTCGCGGAGCTCCTCGGTGAACCAAGGGGGCCTCCGCGAGCCGCTGACCCGGAGGGGCCGTAGTGGCGCAATTCGGTCCAGAGACTCTGATGCCGCCGAGTGCCAGGCCGCAGCAATAGTCTCCGCCGAACTGTGGGCGAGAGCATCTGGAATGACCCCAAGCTCCGTCTGGAACCTAACAGGGTCCATCAGTCGCCTGGGGCGGAACCACCTGGTCGGTTCCTCCTCCCCACGGTGGGGGTTTGGCCTCCGGAAGTCTAGCCTCAGTAGGTAGTGGTCTGACCACGACAGGGGAATGGTCTCATTTCCCCTCAGACCAAGATCATAACTCCACTGCTCCGAGAGGAATACGAGGTCGAGTGTATGTCCCGCCAAGTGGGTAGGGCCTCGAATTACCTGGGTCAGGCCCATGGCTGTCATGGAAGCCATGAACTCCTGCGCTCCGTCAGAGTGTTCACCGAGCGAAGGCAGATTGAAGTCCCCCAGAACCATTAGTCTAGGGAACTCAATTGCTAGCTCGGCTACTGACTCGAGGAGCGCAGGGAGGGCCGCTGCAACGCAGTTGGGAGGCAGGTACGTTAGCAGCAAACCCTCTTGACCCTTGAGGTCCAACTTCACTAGTAGGGACTCACACCCGGCAAGCTCCGGAGCAGGGATCCTACGAGGAGCTAAAGACTCCCGGATTACAATAGCCACACCGCCACCCCTTCCCTGGGCTCTCGGCTGATGAAGCACCTGAAACCCGTCTGGGCACAGCTCTACGAGGGGGACTCCTCCCTCCGTGCCCAGCCATGTCTCAGTAATACATGCCAGGTCTGCCCCCTCGTCTACAATCAAGTCCCGGACGAGGGGAGCCTTATGAATAACAGACCTGGCATTTAGCGACAGCAGCCTGAGACCAGGGTCCTGATCGCTCACGCCATCTGACCTTGGAGTGGGACTCATAGGGCCGGAAGGAGGGATCTCTGCGATATAGCGAACCCTCCTTCCCCGATAATGGCCAGCCCTAAAGTCCCCGCCATATCTGCCTCTCCCTGTTATGACCGCAATGCTCCGACTCTCTCCCGTGCGCATAATTCCCCCAACCACCCCAATGGCCCCCGCTTGCCCGGCCAGGTCCTCCGAATCAGGCATACTCAGACACTCACACAAACAGTCCCCACAATATAATTAAAACACAAAAAGAGTACAGCAATAATAGTACTAAAAGTGGGTCTTTCATACTAACTCATTCAGTCCCACGCACTCAACATACCCATTTAAAATTGCGCAACACAGAATTTAAAATTATGAGTTCCAGAAGAGCCAGCCTCCCTTCCTCCAGTTCCAGAGAAATCCGAGGCCAAAGTCCAAGATCCGTATTCTATAAATAGTTGTAGATGGAGGGGGGGCAAAGCACAGGCCCCAGGTATCAGCCAGCACCAGCTTTGCAGTCTCACACCCTCCAAATCCAGATAAAGCGTGGAATAATAAACAATAACGGTCCATAGGAGATAAAACGGTAGTATGCAGGGGGGTATCTTATCTTCCCCCTCTCCTGAAGTCCTGGAACGGCCAGAGTCTAAATGTCCAAAGTCTACAAATGACTGGAACCAGTTAGAAGGGGGAAGGGGGGGGGGTGCCAGCTTAGTGTCCAGTTTTTAAAACGCCAAGTTCCTGTCCCTGAAACTGCCATCCTCTATCACTTCTTTCCCCAAACCAAATGCACCATAAGTATATATACCATAAGATGTCAAAATGTTAAACAGATGGTCGTTGCTCACATTAGGTGTTCCAAAGTAGCAGTGGTAGCAAGTGGTGGAGAAAGGCAGTTGTTCCGGGCCAATGCCGGTGGTCGCAGGCCAGGCAGTAAAGCTCGTATTAAATAAGAACAAATAGGCAGGCAAGCATGGCTCTGCAGTAGCAGGGGCAGACAGGGAAAGAAATTGTCCAAGCCACGGGGGGGATAAAAAGGAGAGGCTCCACGGTGAGAGAGGTAGGCACTAAAATACAGGATAGAGGAGGGGCGGGCGTTCAGGCGAGCTATGATGGTGGTGGCTAAATTGCCGCTTAATTCGCTCGCCCAAGCCACAATAATTTCCTCCTCTTTACCGCGATGGTGATGGTAATAATGAAGATGATAATAGCCAGTTTCAAATCCCCCAAGCTCACCATTCCTTTTTCTGGTTGTAGATGAAAATCCAGGGTTCCTCTCCAAGCCCCACGCTGTTTAGATCTAAGAAGAACAGCGGGGGGGGGGGGGGGGCAACCGTGAGAGCGAAAAGCTCAGGCAGCCATTTTCCGTCCAATTCCCGCTGCCACCGTTCCGCTGCTCTAGGGCACCTTCCAGGACCAGGGCTCACCCGATAGGGCAGGCGACCACCAGGGGCTTCTAGGGCACCCAGGTATCCAAGATGTTAAAAGACGCCAATCGTCCGCGTCTCGCCGCCGCCGCCGCCCTCGCTCGATGGATCAGCTGTTAGGCTGCTCAGCTGTTAGGCGCAATGGAGGCTAAATTAAGCCTTCGGGAGCGATGTTTTTTTTTGAAATTTCGTCCGGTCCTGGAGATTCTGAAGATCTTAATCTCACCCAGGCTCTTTCTGGAGACTTTGCGGCTCGTTTGGAAGGCTAACCAGTGCTTTTTCGCCAGATTACAGAGAGCGAAAAAGCCCGGCCGCCATTCCAAACCCGCACATGCGCATAACGAATTACAAACAGTAGCTGCACGAGTCTTTGAAAGATCAAAACCACCTGACAGGAGGGCTGTTTCGTTGCAAGCAATCCTTTGGAACTATGTGTTTGATCCAGTCCTGAAAGGGGCCATCAAATCTTTCTAAAATGGTTTTAATCCTCCCTAGTATGACCTCCAAATGATTTTAGAACAAGCAATATGCCCTATTGAGATTAAAATACTGGGTTTTCCCAAAAATAAGACCAGGTCTTATTTTCTTTTGACCCCCGAAATAAGCGCTGGCCTTCTTTTCGGGGCGGTCTTATTATTTTTGAGGTGCAGGAGGCCCCTTAACCTCAGCGCGCAGTCCATGGATCAGCTGATTCAGAGAGGGCCGGAAGTTCTGACTCTGTTTCTGGCACACTCTTGCCAGCCATAGCGTCATTGGGCCTGCCACTCTTTTTGCAGCCGCCACTAAGAGAACAGGGGCAGTAACTAGGGTTTGCGGGAGCGGCCTCCATGAGGCCGTTCTGTGTGGATGGCAGGTGCATGTGGGGTGTGTGGAGCATGTTCCCCCCCTACCCCCCCCAGGAAATGGTGGGGTCCGGCTACACATGCATTTAAATATTTTGGGGGAGGGATTATTTGGGGGGGAGGGAGTATTATAGCGCATGTGCTCAAAAGCCTGATTGGGCTTATTATCCAAGGAGGTCTTATTTTCAAGGAAACAGGGTACTGTGCGACTGTTCCAAGGAAAAAATCTCCAAATCAAATCGAACTCTACTCCTACAATGACTTTATGACGTATGATGTTCAATTGTTGTCTAATCACTATTTTGCTTTTAATGGAAAGTGAAGAACATGCCAGAGACATGTGAATAGCTAAGATCCAGTGATATACTTATTTTTATTACTGTACAGTAAGTCATATTAAACCCTTGCAACTTAGTAAATTCAAAAACAGATGCGTCTTTATTGGTTAACTTTCAACCTGAAAAAAGCATAATTGATTATCAGATTTATTTATTGGTATTAGTCAACCTTAATATGTATGAAGATTCTCAATCTCTCAGGTTATGGTTGTTCCTTTTCCAAAAGAAAACTAGACTTTCTTGGGTTTTATTCTTTGAAAACATTTCACTTCTCAACCAAGAAGTTTCTTCAGTTCTGAAAAGTGAAATATTTTCAAAGAAAAAAACAAGAAAGTCCAGTTGACTTTTGGAAAAAGTACCTTTGGGACAGACAATTTTAATGTACTGTGGTAAGGTAGCAAAAGTGTGAAAAGTGATCAGAAGCCACTTTTTTCAGTGTTGCTGTAACTCCAAATAGCCACTAAACACTAAATGGTTGTAAGTTGAGGATTATTTGTATTACTGTTTACAACCATAAACCAATTCCAAACATAAGCAGAAATTTATAGAGTAATGCCAAATCAAAATTTTCAAATTGCGAGTTTACAGCTTTTGGACTAGATCTGCTGCATAAAATTCACACCAAGCCACTCCATTTGATTGAATACTGTTTGCAATGGGATCTTACCATCTTCACACTGAGGTATGTGGCAGTATTCCCACGGGATAGAAGGATCTCTTGTATAACACCAGGGCCGCTCATTTTCACCTCCTGGATTACGACAATAATTGATCGCGTTGAAGAGGTCTGGGAAAATCTCAGGTATTTTTCTATGTGCATGAGGAACCTAGTAACAGATAGTAAATATTTTTCAAGTATTTTTTCAAATTTTGGGCACTTTTGAAGCAATCAGAGCAGAATTTGTAAAGAATGAAAGCTCCAGGGAGGAAGGGCTGATGAATCAGTGTTAGGCTATACTTTCCCCATTTAAAAATATGAATGGAATGATCAACTTGTTTTCCGGCCATATGTTTCGCATATCCTTCCATTTGTCAAGTCTATTCTACTGCCACATTAATCTGTTTAAAAAGAAAGTTCTGCAGGAAAATTTGAACCTGAATTGATTTTCTCCACTTTTCAAAGTACATTACTGTATCCATTTTTTTTAAAAAAAAAATCA
The DNA here is from genome assembly GCF_051295495.1 of Thamnophis sirtalis. Taxonomy (NCBI): domain Eukaryota; kingdom Metazoa; phylum Chordata; class Lepidosauria; order Squamata; family Natricidae; genus Thamnophis; species Thamnophis sirtalis. The sequence goes on from NW_028261385.1 coordinate 88,228,114, forward strand.
TTTCCATTCTTATTTTTAGTGCGTTTCTTTTTTAAAAGAAAAAAAAACACAGAACAATCAGTGAGAAGTGCAGAAGAGAACTTGCATCTTAACCCACACATTAGACAGGAAGGTTGGTCCATTTCATTTTGCAACACAGAAAAGACAAAATCCACACGCACGAAAGCAATGCGTTTCTCATTTTAGCCTTTTACTAAGCAATACAGTTCAAACCGTGTTCATCTCCCAACATAAAGCCCTTTTTAATCTGCAAATCAACTTGACATAAGCAAGCCCCCATCTCTCTTCTCCTCTACACAAAGGCTAATCTACTTCCTTGCTCAGCCCAGAAATGATTTGAGATCAATGATTCCCATAGGGAGATACATATTCAGCAAAGCTTTTCTCCACTTTGAAAAATGGTGTTCTTACCTGCGCACTCCACTCCTGACAAGGAAGACCAGAAGCTGTGACATTCACCGAACCTTCGTATGTCACCCCATTTCCTTTGTAACAAGTTTCTGAAGAGAAACAAAATTAAACAGGATAGTCTAACAACAGTATATGGTACATTCCCCTTAGTGGACAAAGCCAGGGGTGGGCTGCTAAGGTTCACCCGGGTTCAGTTCCCACCCCTGGCTGGCCCCTCCCACCCCAGGAGTCTCCATGTGGCCCATTTTGGATGCGAAGTAAGTGCAGGGTCCATCCGGAGGCTCAGGGAGGGGGGGAAACGGGCCTTCTGGAAGTTCTAGAAGGCCAGAAACGGCCTCTGCAGCCCGGGGGAGGCAGTTTTCACCTTCCTAGAGGCTCAAGGAAAGCCTCCAAAGCCTGAGGAAGGCAAAAAGCCCCCCCCCCTCCACCTACCCTGGTGCAGGAGGCCGACTATGCCCACCCAGCAACTGGGCAGAAAACCTGTTGCTGAAATTTTTGAAAAAATAATTACTAGGTTTTCTTTCAAGGGTTAAATGGGGAGGCTGAATATGCTTCACTGGAGTCTTTTTGATGGATGTGGAACTCAGTATGATTATTTATGGGGCGGCAGTAACAGCTCTCATAAACCTCAGACTCTTTTTCTTTCTTTCTTTCTTTCTTAGTCCAGTTAATTTGATTTAAATCTTTACCGGCATGAACCCTTCTGCCCATCCTGCTAAATTGCCAATACTTTTTACAAAACCATATATTCTTTTTAAACGCCAGATTCTAAAGAGAACTGCTTACTTGTTGCGCTTTCTTTTTTCAGATCTGAGGAAAGAAAAAGGTAGAAAATAAAAATAAAAATCAAGATCCTATATAATAATCCCTGAGATAAAAGGGTGGGTGATGAGGTATTTAGTATGACATGATTAAAGGAATATTAAGTTATCAACCAAACATCTTAGCTATGCTTTTATCTCCAGCTGGATGATTAGCGATATGCAGATAACTATAAATCACCATGGAAAGAACATTTGAACCTGATTTTTTTTTCTGTGAGTTACATTGTTCTTCCAGAGCTCAGGGCACTTGATCAGGAGTGGGTTCGCCTGGTAAGCTAATGTTATGGCCAGTTTGGAGAACCTCCAAATCCCACCCCTGCCTGGACCCGCCCACCCGACTGGACCCGCTCCACCCCACCCCGCCCCTCCCAGGAGTCTCCATATGGCCCATTTTGGATGTGAGGTAAGTGCAGGGTCCGTGCGGAGGCTTGGGGAGGGGGTGGAAACAGGCCGCCCAGAAGACCTCTGGAGCCTGGGGGAGGCAGGTTTTGCCCTCTCAGAGACTCGAGGAAAGCCTCCAGAGCCTTGGGAAGGCAAAACGGGCCCCTCACTGTGTTGCAGGAGGCCGACTAGGCCATGCCCATAATGGCCGTGCCCACCCAGCAATTGGGCAGAGAACTCATCACTGAAATTTTTGAAGCTCGCCCCTGCATTTGATGAAAGTGATCCTTATCACTTTGATTCAAATGCATTCAGTGATATGTGGAGGTTGAACATTTCATAGGTGCCCAAGCTGCCAGGTACTTGCTTCTACCTAAGGGCAAAACCCTTTTTCCTTCTTGCTTTGTTGTGTCCTTGACTATTCAGAGGCTAAATCAGAATCCCATTACCCATGCCTATTTTTTACATTTAAAAAAAATATAGACTCTTCCCTTGTTGGGAAACAGATGGGAAGGGGAATTGAGCAGGACTCTGGGTCTCACAGGATTATCTATCAAAAACATAATTTTTACAAGAACGTTTGTGGAGCAAGGGAGAGATATTTTATTTATTTTTTAAAAATGGTATGGCCATCCAACTTCTGAGCAGCTTCCAACCACAGTGAAACTACTAAAACCAGAAAACCAAAAGCTAAAAAATACAGTACAGGTAGTCTTTGACTTACAACCACACTGAGCCCAAAATTTATGTTGCTAAGCGAGACAGTTGTTACATGAGTTTTGCCTCATTTTATGACCTTTATGCCATGATTTTTAAGAGAATCACTGCAGTTGTTAATTTAGTAATACGGTTGTTAAATGAATCTTGCTTCCCTGTTGACTTTCTTTGTCAGAAGGTCGCAAAAGGCAACCACGCAATCCTGGGACACTGCAATTGTCATAAATATGAGTCAGATGCTAAGGGTCTGAATTTTGGTCATGTGACCATGGAGATGCTACAATTGTTGTAAGTGTGAAAAACGGTCATAAGTCACTTTTTTCAGTGCTTTTATAATTTTGAACAGTCACTCAACAAACTGGTGTAAGTTGAGGATTACCTGTACCTCAGTCATCCTCCCAGGATGCCCCAACCATCACCTCCAAGCTCTCCTCACTCTCCTCAGGTGTCCAAGTGAAGAGTCGGCTCTTGATGTCTTTCCAGAAGACTAAAAGAGTGAGGGTTATCCAGATTTCTGGGAGGAGAGTGTTCCATAAGGTAAGTTTTATTGCAGAGTCATGTAATTTACTGAGGCACTTACCAAAATGGGGGATCCTGGTGCAGACGGTAGGTTCATGGTGCATGCTGGGAAGTCTGTTACACTCTGGCAAAGTAAGCAACATCAGTGCCGGCTTATAAATGCCTTTGCGGGCATTTTCTTCCATCGCAAGCCATTCCTTAAAGCAGTAGAGATCCTTTACAGCAAGGCAATGCTCTCTACATCATTTCATAAACAACAGTGGAATGCATAGTCAGCCATATAATCACAAAATTGCAATCACAATGGATTTGTATATAAACACACAACCACAGAATGGTGTAAATAAGATCGGCATTGGAATATCAATCATGAATCTCTTTGAAACTGGTGGAAGATCTGTTTTATACACTGAAATTGGCTTAATTCTCTTTAAATCTTGACTGTGACTCTCTTTTTGGTACAACTGTGCCATCTTTTGGCTTTGTTTTCTTTATTCATTTTGCTGGCATGTATTAACATATTTTGTCAGCAGCAATGGCCAAACACCCATTCACAAAAAGCTAACTGCAGTTGTAAGCTAAACAGAAAGCTATAATTCTTACTATGCTAACAGGTGTGGGTAGCAATGACTGACAATCTCTGTGTACAGAGTTGCTAGGTGAAGGGAGAAACCTACTCCAGAAAGTATCTGAGAAGGTTTAATATTTTCAGAATGATCTTGGAATCTATCCTCCTCCACGATTCCAAGTGGAAAATATTACTGATCTGATTCCAATAATTCCATACAACCTCTTGGCCCATACTAAAAAACTTTAAACTCAGAATAGGTCCAAAGCATATTTTTCAATGGCATAACCATTTTATTCCATCATTTCACAATAAATACACATTTATTGTGAAGTTACATCATGCACATTTCTTATTTGTCAGGGTCCGCCCCCCAAAAATATCTAAGTGCCCCACTCTGAAAACAGAATATTAGATTAAAAAGAACTTTTGCTCTGATCCAGTAGAGCAGAAGTTGGGTTTTGTGCAAGAATTAGAAGTACAGTACAATGCAGACCCTCAGAATTCCAAATATATCAATTAATCCTTATCTGCACTCGCATCATTGCTTATATGAACCTATTTATATTACAGTGTGCAAAATAGTGGTGAAATCAACCAGGGAGCTTACTAGTTTACTTGGACTTAGCCTATTCAATGAATAATAAGTAAAATACATTGCAGGTCTCATAAAGAAGCATTATTACTTCGTGGATTTGTCCAGAAGCATGCTGAAAACTGACTATTATAATACTGACATCATACCTATATGCTGAAATGGCATTTAATCGTACACAAAATTTGAGCTTTTCTTTGGTGTCTCCCTAAGATGATCAAGTTTTCAAGAAAAGATATGTCAGGATTCCAAATAGCATCCAAAAGTAAATCAGAGTCCAAGGCAAAGTATTGCTCAAAGTTCCAATTTATTAAGAGAGCCATTTTGCACATCTGGGAAAACCCGAATCTGAAAGCTTCCCAGTTTTCCGCACCTAGTTGAAAGTTCAACATCTTGTCCCCCCATCCACAAGCCCATCACATGGTCCAATCTCCCACTGCCATGCTGGCAGTTCCACCCATCCAATTCCGATCAGGTGCAGAGGTGCAGAGTCAAATGATGACCTTGGCTTTCTAGAAAGAATTTTGTTATGGCTACATAGCATCTAACTCCATACAATTCCCCCCTCCCATTTTCCCACAATAGAAAATGCATAGTAGAATTACAGAAAGTGTGGCAGATCAAAGCTCCAAAAGAAAAGATAGCGGCAGGCACGATAAGATATCTATGTGAGCCACACAGCTCAAATTCAGTCTGTGTAAGAGAACATCATATAATATGAGGGATAAGCCAAGAAACAAAAGGAAAGTGTTTTGCTGATTTATGTTACCTGCAAACAGGTTTTGGAGAAGGTCCAATTCTGGAGGGGTTGCACTCTTGGAAGATGTAGTGACAAAGCAGCGATTCGGCGGCTGGACGGCAAAACGGACTCACGGTTTTCAACTCGGCCCAGGCTGTGCGAACAAGCAGCTCCTGCGTCTCCTCTGGGTCTCCATAGGAAGTATTAAAGAAAACAAATGCATCCTTTGCCAACAAAGCACCACACACCTCTCCCCGATACGAACTGCAGTAGCCTGCATCACCTTTGTAGACTTTGCTGATGGGGGAAACACAGGTAGATAAGGATTTCCATGCAGCCTGGAACTGAGATCTACAGCCACTGAAGAAATAACAATAGCAGTTCTGATGGGGCAGTTCTTGCTTAACTATGGCCAGTTTAGCCACTGTTCAAAGTTACAACAGTAACTTTATGAAAAGTAAAGTTTATTACCAGTTTTTACACTGTCACAGTGTCCCTGTGGCCAGGTAATCGAGATTCAGATGCTTCATAGCCAATGGGTATTTAATAATTGTTGAGAAATCCCACAGGCGTGTGATCACCATTTGCACACTTCACTACCAACTTCTGACAAACAGAGTCAATAGCGAAACAAGCAGTAAAATTGCAAGTCAAATCAGCCAATTTCTCTCGTTTAACAACCATATAACTCAATGACAGAGGTGCTAGGCTCAGTTGTGATTAGTAAATAAGGACTACCTCTACGATATATGTATGGGTGATATAACTTTTCTGGCTCCATGGATTGGCAGCAGCAGCGGCAGCAATGATGGGAGCAGGGGATGGTTTCACACGCACAAAGCTCGTTCCTATGCATGTGCAAATAAAGCTTTGCGCACTTGCCAGCTGCTTGCATGGCCAGATTTCCAACAGGCCACCGACCAGTACTGGTTCACAGCTTGGGGGATGGGGACCCTTGTAGTAGATTAAGCAAGATTTTCAAAATAATTGCAAGCTTTCATAAACCTAAGAATTCCGGATCAAACGAGATGGCTAATATTAAAAGAAAAACAGATTAAAAGAAAGAAAAAAATATGCTGGATCTTTAATCCATATCTTTGCAGCTGGCATTCTTAATTAGAATTGATTTTGATTTGATTGATTTTATTGTATTTCTATGCCGCCCTATTCCCAGAGGGACTCAGGGCGGCTCACAAACCAAGTAAGGGGAGGGGGGATACAAACAGGAAGAAAGACAATGGACAAACAACAACAATTTAAAAACAATCAACAGCCACACAATTCGAGCGGGGACGGGAACTCATCAGCCCCAGGCCTGTCGGAACAGCCAGGTTTTAAGGGCTTTGCGGAAAGCCTGAAGGGTGGTGAGGGTCCGAATCTCCACGGGGAGCTTGTTCCAGAGGGCTGGAGCAGCCACAGAGAGGGCCCTCCTCCAGGTGGTAGCCAATCGGCATTGGCCGGTGGATGGAATTCGGAGGAGGCCTAGTCTGTGGGATCTAATCGGTCTGTTGGAGGTAATTGGCAGTAGGCGGTCTCTCAAGTACCCAGCTCCAATACCATGAAGGGCTTTATAAGTGATGACTAGCACCTTGAAGCGTATCCGAAGACCAATAGGCAGCCAGTGCAGCTCGCGGAGGATAGGTGTAATGTGGGTGTACCGAGGTGCACCCACAATCGCTCGCGCGGCTGCATTCTGGACAAGCTGAAGTCTCCGAATGCTCTTCAAGGGCTGCCCCATGTAGAGCACGTTGCAGTAGTCCAGTCTTGAGGTCACAAGGGCACGAGTGACTGTTGTGAGGGCCTCCCAGTTCAGGTAGGGACACAATTGGTGCACCAGGTGAACCTGGGCAAATGCCCCCCTGGTCACAGCCGACAAATGGTGTTCAAAAGTCAGCTGTGAGTCCAGGAGGACTCCCAAATTGCGAACCCTGTCTGAGGGGCGTATAATTTCACCCCCCAGCCTGAGAGATGGAATACTTGGCCAATTGGTGGGAGGGAAACACACCAGCCACTCGGTCTTGTCCAGATTGAGTGCAAGCTTGTTAACCCCCATCCAGACCCTAACAGCCTCCAGGCACTGACACATCACGTCAACAGCTTCACTGAGTTGGCACGGGGCGGACAGATACAACTGTGTATCGTCCGCATACATAAACTGAAGTCACCAGACTCTGATCAAGTACAGAGATTCCTAGAGGTTCTCTCAGGTTTGTTGAAAAGAAAAAGCAAGCAAATATTTTGGAAATTCACATTTTTGGAATGATTAATCCAACACTTGGCTGTTAAAATCAACACTTTTTTTAATCAGGAAGACTTAGGATAACTCCAAATATAATCTAACAATCACTTTTATCTAATAATGTGTCCTCTTTCCAAAGAATAATGCTAAAACTAGCAAGCACACATCCCAAGATCAATCATGTTTCCCTATTCCCTACACACACATACCAGTTTCTAACCAAGGCAGATAGAGAGTTCCTTGGACACTCAAAAGCATGTCACTACTTTGTATAGCAAATTAGCTACTTATTTGTTCAAAATCTGTAATTCAGAGATCAAAAAAATCATAGATCTCTGCAAGCAGCACCCCTAAACTTTTGCAGTATATATTAGGAAGTAGATCTTATGGAAAACCTCTGTTCATTAAGCTGAAAGCATGTGGCCTTCTCAGTGCAATCAAGACTCTGGTATGCCTGGCAGATGTTAAATATTTTCAACTGTATATGCACAGCTTCTCCCTTTGGGCCATTTGCCCGACAAATAAAAAAAATATCTGAATGTCGTAATTGAACCTGATTCTATGTGATCAAAAATAAACAGCACTGAATACAATGCTGCTTACTCCTGAAGAATATTAGTCATTCCACATAGACGTATTAGCTTTTATTTTGAGAATTCCTTTGTTATAGTTTTCATAGATTTCTGGATTTCATAACTTTTAATCAGAAGATGTTAAAAGTCTATCTTCTGAGTATAAATAACAGAAATGTAGGATATATTATATACGTCACTTGTTATCCATTCTTTTGTTCATGCACAACAGGGGTGTCAAACTCCCAGCATCACATTGTCATCACGTGACGTATCACAACCTTTCCCCCCATCGCTAAACCGGGGATGGGCGCAGCCAGTGCTTGATGCATCCAGCCCACAGGTCATGAGTTTCACACCCCTGATGTACAAAAGCAATGTTAAAGCAAACAAAAATCTCTACATATCACTCATGCAGAGTGTGAGTCATACAAAAAATCAAGATGGTGGCTACAACTATCCAACATCCCAGCCTATTTTTATGTTTGTTGCAAGAAAGGGCAAATCTTTGATTGCCATCCCCAACCACCATCTTGCCTGCTTTTATACCCCTACCCCCATGTCTCTTGCTCAAGGATTACCATGGAAAATTCACTCAGTTCAAAATGGTAGACTTCCCTTAGAGCAGTGGTTCTCAACCTTCCCAATGCCGCGACCCTTTAATACAGTTCTTCATGTTATGGTGACCCTCAACCATAAAATTGGTGTCTTGGTTCCTAAGACCATCGAAAATACGTGTTTTCTGATGGACTTAGGCGACCCCTGTGAAAGGGTCGTTTGACCCCCAAAGGGGTCCCGACCCACAAGTTGAGAACCACTGCCTTAGAGGCTAATGTATGAAGGAAACTACTGTTCCAAGGAATCCATTTGACTCTGGCAAATCATGATTATCAATGTGATGTTAGACACAGATGGCAAACCAAGGCATCTCTGCCAATATTTCACTTTTATTTTTTATTTTTTAAAGCATCTATAGAGTCGCCCATCTTTCAGACAACTCTGGGTGGTTTCCAATAAAATTATTATTTTTTAAACTGTAAAACATACTCAATTAAAAGATAAAACATTTAAAAAACAATAAAAAGCAAAACCTGGCACCAATCTAGACAAACATATCACTTAATTGCTCAATGTTTGAGAGAAAAGCCAGGTCCTTAAGGCATTTACAATGTTGGGGACTTGTTCCACAGAGCTGCTTCACAGGCAAGTGCACCAAAAATCATTAGCCTACAATGTCTTGTTTAATCCACTTGCACATATATCCTAATGGTAACCCTTTCAGGGCAGTGGTTTATTTATAGATTTATCAAAGATCAACTGGCTGACCAACTGTACTCAACATGTAGTCCTCAATGGAACTGCATCTTCATGGAGGGAAGTATGCAGTGGAGTACCCCAAGGCTCTGTTTTGGGCCCAGTACTCTTCAACATCTTCATCAATGATTTGGATGAGGGAATAAATGGAGAACGCATCAAATTTACAGATGACACCAAGCTGGCAAGAATAGCCAACACTCCAGAAGATAGGCTAAAGATTGACAAACATGAACATTGGGCACTATCTAACAAAATGAAATTCAATGGTGAAAAGAATAAGGTTCTACATTTCGGCAAGAAAAACAAAATGCACAGGTACAGTATAGGTGGTACCTTGCTCAACAGTAGTAACTGTGAGAGGGATCTTGGAGTCCTAGTAGACAACCATTTAAATATGAGCCAGCAGTGTGCAGCAGCTGCCAAAAAAGCCAACACAGTTCTAGGCTGCATAAACAGAGGGATAGAATCAAGATCACGTGAAGTGTTAATACCACTTTATAATGCCTTGGTAAGGCCATACTTGGAATACTGCATTCAGTTTTGGTCACCACGATGTAGAAAAGATGTGGAGACTCTAGAAAGAGTGCAGAGAAGAGCAACAAAGATGATTAGGGGACTGGAGACTAAAACATATGAAGAACGGTTGCAGGAACTGGATATGTCTAGTTTAATGAAAAGAAGGACTAGGGGAGACATGATAGCAGTCTTCCAATATCTCAGGGGTTACCAGAAAGAAGAGGGAGTCAAACTATTTTCCAAGGCACCTGAGGGTAGAACAAGAAGCAATGGGTGGAAACTAATCAAGGAGAGAAGCAACTTAGAACTGAGGAGAAATTTCCTGACAGTTAGAACAATTAATCAGTGGAACAACTTGCCTCCAGAAGTTGTGAATGCCCCAATACTAGAAGTCTTTAAGAAGATGTTGGATAGTCATTTGTCTGAAACGGTATAGGGTTTCCTGACTAGGCAGGGGGTTGGACTAGAAGACCTCCAAGGTCCCTTCCAACTCTGCTATTGTATTGTATTGTAACTTGACTCTGGCAGTATAGAATAAAACAAAGGCAATTCTTCCTCCAATCATTCAGCTCCCTTCATATGAAATATGGGCAGGACTATGCTCAGCCAGATCTATTTTATGAAGCTTTACTCAAAGGTCACAGAGTTCAATTTATATCCCTTCTAAATATTTGGAAATGCCAGCTATCTGCACCTTTGCAGAAGCCTTCACATCACCAATCTGTCCGCCTGGAGGAAAATGAGTTGCCTGCTTTTTGACAAGATGACTAGCATTTCCAAACACTTCATATTTACGGATGAACTCCATCTGCAAGAATGCCAGTCCGCTTTCTTCATTTTAGAATTCTTATCTCAGTGTTGCAACTTACTTGCATCTTTAATGCTATTCCTTTCGGGAGGGGGGGGGAGCTACCATCCGGATGGGACGGCTTTCTCTTCAGCTCAAGTTTGAAGGAAAGGAAGTGATTAATGATGACTGTAACTCGATCGCTGTGCAGCAACCCTGCGGATATAGTAGGGCAAGCCAGGAGTCATATTTCTTCCTGTGCTCAAGTCTTTTCCACTCTGATTTTATGAATGATGTACAGAGATGCTGCCTGCAGTTTTATAAGCTCCACTTCTAGACTTCATTGTGTCACAGACAGGCTTCTGAAAGAAGACAACTAGCAGGACTTGCAACAACCTGTCTTATTAAGGGTTGAATCCCTTATTGAGAAAGCTCCTGTTCAAAATTCAGATTTGCCAGCCAACATTCTTCCTCTGGGGATACTATAAGCAGCCTGTTCATTGTCTGACCCCCAGTTTCCTATGGGTTTCCTCTGAATGGCTTCTTAAGATTACTGAATAAACTCAGGCCTCATTAGTCTAGTGTGTTTCCTTTTGGTGGCAGCAGGCTGTGGTTTTATGGCCTTGAATGTTGCATATCTGTTTATCTAGCCAGCTAATACTTCAGTCTTGATTTTAAAGGTAAAGGTAAAAGTCCCCCTCACACATATGTGCTAGTCATTCCCAACTCTAGGGGGCGTTGCTCATCTCCATTTCAAAGCTGAAGAGCCAGCGCTGTCCAAAGACGTCTCTGTGGTCATGTTGTTGGCATGACTAAATGCCTAAGGCACACAGAACGCTGTTACCTTTCCACCAAAGGTGAGCCCTATTTTTCTACTTGCATTTTTATATGCTTTTGAACTGCTAGGTTGGCAGAAGCTGGGACAAGTAACAGGAGTTCACTCCGTTACACGGTGCTAGGGATTCGAACCGCCAAACTGCCAACCTTTCTGATCGACAAGCTCAGAGTCTTAGCCACCGAGCCACCGCGTCCCTATAGCTTGATTTTAGCTTTCATCTAAACTTGCCTTTGTCACCTAACCAGATGGAGATCTATAACCACTGTTTCCTCTAAGGTGCGCGCCTGCGCGGCCGCGCACGTCACTACAAACCTCCGCGCAGAGATTTCTAACTGCCGCGCAGAGCTTTCTACCAAAGCAAACGTGGGGAAGTCCTTTGCAGGCAGCTAGAACTGGCCGCCTGCAAAGGACCTCCCCAGACTTGTTTTGATGAGCCGCCCGTGGCAGTGGTGCCTCTCTCTCCACGCGGAGCACCTGAGCTGGCCCCCGCGTTATCCCTCCCCCTTCCTCCTCTGCCGTGCTTTTGAGGCCGCGGGAGCTAGTAGGAAAGCGGCGGAGGTGGAGGCGATGGCAGGGATAACCCAGAGCCCAGCTGAGGTGCTCCGAGCGGAGGGGGAGGCACCACCGCCGCTGCTTTGCGGTGAAGGAGAAGGAGCAAGAGGACTGGCGGCTTTGAAATGGTCCCGCCGGCTGCAGATTTGATTCAGCGTAAGCAGGGGCCGAACACATGCTGAGCCGACTTTGCGCAGTGAGGCGGAGTAATTCAACCCCCCCCCCAAAGAACACGTGTCTGTGTGTGTGTGTGTGTGTGTGTGTGAGAGAGAGAGAGAGAGAGAGAGAGAGAGAGAGAGTTGGATCAAAATTGGTGGCCAAAGGAGTGGAAGGAAGGAAGGAAGGAAGCCCTGCCCCCTGTGAAAAAAACTGAAGATGGAGCAGTGAATGAATAAGCCATAAAAGCAACAAACAGTTAATGCGTAAGTAAGCTGAGGAGGAAGTTCTCAACTAAGGAAGCAATATTAGAAAGAAATATAAAAAGCTCAATATGCCAAAACACTTATTTTAGTCTTCATTTAATTACTTGTATTGTAGTCTGATGTAACATCTTTTTAAAGTTAACGTTAGTTAGAAAAGATAGGGTACAAAACTTAAATAATAAAAAAAATTCTACATTCATTTTGAAAAATAAATGCAATACTTGATTAATTTCATATCTTTATTTAAAATAGTTTTGGCATGGCATATCATTTTATTGACTCAGTTGGAAATGATGTGGATGTTGTATCTGATTCTGAGGCATATATATTCTTAAGTAACATAACATATAGCATATTGTCCAAACTTGCTAGACTATTTAATTGATCTTATTACTTTAAAGGGGGAGAGTTTCATGATAAATTATTTTATTACATTTATGTTGTATTTATATATTATATTTATTACATTTATATTCCACATTATATATTTGTATTGTTATTTTAGTGTTTATTGTCAATTTTGATAGATATATTGATATATCAATACTGATTTTAATCATACTAAATAACAATTACTGCTATTATTTATCAGCATTAAATATTTACATTTTTAATATCGAGTTAGTCATATTTTAGAATAATAGGATTATCTTTTAATAGGATAATTGGCAAAATCTAATTCAAATGTGATGGGTTGCATTCCAAAGGAATGTGAGAGGACAGGTTGCCTGCAAAATGCCAGGACCCAGGACCTGTTGGTGCCATGTCTCTCTCTAGCCAGTCTAATGATCTAAAAGCTGAGCAGAAGTCTTTTTTTTTTTCAGGGTGAGCGGAAAAGTATAGTGTTTGAGTAGCACATTTTCATGCCTGGCATTCATCAGGCTGAAACCTCGCTCACAATTGGTGCTTGGCGCTTGGAATGTTGCGCAAATGTCCAGCAGACGAGACAGAAGTTCAAACTGTTGCTCTCTTAGGTGCTCAGGCCTGAAACTGTGCCGCTCAAACACTATACTTTTCCGCTCACCCTGAAAAAAAATTAGAGGGAACATTGTCTATAACATATCATTGCTTTTAGTAAACAAAAGTAATTGAATGCTAACCACCCTCCCCTCCTCTCACAAAATTTGCTTATCTGTAAAGTTAGTCACTTTGAACTGAGTCAAACCATTCCTCCATCTAGCAGGCAAATTTTTGTTCATTATTAGGTCCACGCAGATCAGCAATGTTTTTGATCTGTTGCTTGTTTCTTTATTTGCTGCTTCCTTTTCCAGATTGTATATCCTAATTTGGCTCCATGTTTCTACAGCAGAGGTGTCAAACTCAAAGCCCGTGGACCAGATCCGACCCATGGGGTGCTTAAATCTGGCCTGTAGGGCCACCCTGGAAACAGTGAAGGACCAGCCCACGGTGGTCCTTCACTCTGACCGTAGAGCGCTCAGGCTACCACAGATGCCCTTGACATGAGTGATGTCAAGCTGACCATGCCCACCTTGGCCATGCCAATCTCAGCCCCCTCAAGGTCAAACACAATCCTGATACAGACCTCATGAAATCAAGTTTGACACTCCTGTTCTACAGCCTTGATAAAACTAAGAGGCTTAAAATGCTGTTGTCAGAAAGTAGCCAATTCCTTGGATATAGTTGACACTCTTTAAGTTCTAGAAATAACATGAATTCTACAAGAAGGCAAATTTGGGTTTCCTGCAAAAGGAATCTAGACTGGCAGAAAAAAACTGATGGGTGTCTTCTTCAAAAGATTGCTTCCAACCCCTCTGGCAGCAGTTTTAAAAAAAAAAGGATGGCCTTGGCAAGCACACTATGTGTCAATCAGAGTTCATGTGAACATTTCTCAAATGCCTTCCCACCTGCATTTCCAACTGTGGGATTTGGCTGCTTTCTTGCCATGAGCTATTAACCTTTATGGAATATTTTTGTTATATAAGGAATGGATCTTGAAAAAAATGCTGTCAAGACTACAAAGTTTCGGCTTGCTCTGTTTATGCCAGGAAGAAAAGGCCTAGGGAGTGGATTTGAGTTTTTGCTTTTTGTTTGTATTTATTCTCTTTTTTCTTTAGTTGTGGCTATTATTCAGCATTGACCTATAAACCTGGCAAGCATCTGGTATTTCTGATACTCTGTTTCCAGTGTTTATCAACTTGTGGATAAGGACCACCAGGGCAGGAGGTTATGCATATCAATAAGTTTCACTAAAATTATCAGGTTTCTAGCCAGATGTGCACTTTCTGCTTGGCCCATTGCCAGTACAATCCAGCCATAGTTTGTTCGTTTGTCCCATTTTGAAAACACTGAGTAGAGGCTGATTGTTTACAAAGCAATCAGCAAAAACATCTGCAACAGCTACAATACTATGGCAAATATAAAACCTCTAAAATAGCTAATAATTAACAAAAGAGGGTTGCAAGAGAACTAGCTCAATTAAAAAACAACCCAATATCTATAATTAAACTAATCTGGGTAATTGAGTGTAAAAATAAATGAATAATGACAATAATAAGCGATTTCAAAACTTTTTGGAAAACTCATTTTAGCCTATAGGGCCATTATTACTTTCATGTGCCCACTTGTGAAACCCACTTTTGGTCTTTTAATGCGAAAAGCTAAGCAATCAGAAAATACAGATGATTAAACAGCTTCCTTATTGAAGCTACATTCCAAAATTACAAGGGGTTTTTTTTGTAATTGGAATTATATTTTGCTAAACTTTGCAATTTCCTTAGATATTTTTAGAAACATGGCTTGGGGTTTCTGGGAGATAAAAAAAAATCTTACCAGAAGAACACATAATATATTGGTATTTATTCTATTCAATTGCTGAATATGCCTGCAAACAGTCCCCACCCCCCTCAAAAAAAGTTTAATGGCATAGATCTAATCAACTTTAATTCATCAAATTACATGGTTTCTAAAAATTATGCCTTTCATTCATTCTAATAGCTTTGACTTGGAGTACTTCATAATTTTTACTGTTGTTATAAAATTAGAATTTAATAAGGTCTAGGAAATGTATATATCCAGCAAGATATATACATTAGTGAACACAAAGTCTCCATTCAAGAGGCTTTGTTTCTGGGGCAATTTGTAGAGCAATTTCCATCCTTTATTCACCAAATCTTAACAAGATGAGATACTGATGTTTTCAATTTACAGCCCTGGAGTGTTTTCCAATCTCTTCTCCCCCCACCCCCCTCTCTCTCTCACACTCCTGCTTACCAGGAAAAAAAGTCTATTGAAAAGAGAATAACTTCATTATTCAGTCTTCCAACCAGAAGCATGCAACTCAGGTTTCCCAATGGTTAATACAATTTTTAGGCAGATGGACGGGTTTTCCCGAAATTACTACTTTCCATGCCTAACAACTTTGCACTGTGTACACTTTTGAAAGACTCAAACTTTATTTTCTGGTCCGTGTTTCTATTGGAATATTGCTCACAATTAAATCTTTGTAGTGGCAGAATAGAAAAATTGAGGATATTACAATGTATTTATTTTGTGTATAGTTTATATTTGTATCCCGTTTCTCTCAGGATCAGCCTTATCTTCAGTAAAGTTGCCTTTGTCATTATGCCTGTTCAGGCTCTGGTTCTGACTTTCATTAAATTGCAAATGGTCCACAACGCCTGGGGTTCCAAGTCACCAACTTGGTTTCTGTCCCACTTGAGTCGATGTTTTAAAAAAATATTTTTAAAAGGTATAAAATGCATTGTTGTTGTTTTTTAAAGTATACAGGAAACTGACAAACAGCCAAGCAAAATACTAATTTCTAGCATCACCTTTGTTGCCCACAATGCAGTGAACATTCTGAAAAACAAACGGGGGTGCAGATTTTCCTAAGTCTACCACCACAACTGAACCCCAAATTTATGTTGCTAAGCTAGATAGTTGTTAAGTTAATTTTGCCTCATTTTACAACCTTTCCTGCCAGAGTTGTTAAGTGAATCACTGCAGTTGTTAAGTCAGTAACACAATTGTTAAGTGAACCTGGCTTCCCCCTTGATTTTGCTTGTCAGAAGATCGCAAAAGTTGACCACATGGCCCTGGAACACTGCAACCGTCATAAATACAGATCAGTTGCCAAGTGTCCGGATTTTGATCATGTGAACACGCAACAGTCATAAGCGTGAAAAACAGTCACAAGTCACTTTTTTTCAGTGCTGTTGTGACTTTGAATGGTCATTAAATGAATGGTTGTAAGTCGAAGACTACCTGTACTGAGGGAACATGCCACCAGTTGTCTTTTGTAACTGATCTCACTCAATATCCTATTCAATTAATAAATATACTATTCAATTAATAAATTGAATGGTATATTAATAAAAGCCATTCCCAAATAGCAGCCATGTTATGAGAATGAACTAGCTTCAAAAAAAAGTGAGCCCTTGAATGCATATTTCTATCCGGATTTATTAGGAGCCTAAGATGAATGATACATTTCATTTTTAATAACTATTTTTTTCATAGCCTTACTGAAACTATCTTTCCTTACTCTCAATATCTGCTATGGCTAAACTGCATCCAAATTAATCATACAGTATATACTTGTGGGTAAGCCAAGAATTTCAGCTGCTTAAAATACATCTTAACACTTGGGTCTGGCTTCTCTGCAGATGGGCTTATCCTCAATTAAATACAATAGTTTTTTTTCCTCAGCTTTTTAAAAGTAACTGGATATCCCGTATATATTCACAGATAAGCCTATCCACTGATAAGCAGACCCTTGATTTTTTAAATTAATCTCACTTATTTGTATTTGTGAACCACACATGTGAAGTAATTAATTGCTATAACAATTAAGGTAAAAGAGATATTAACTTGTATCATAATGTTAAATTGTGATGTTTAAACAACTTAAAGTTACTTGACAAGTTGATATACGGTCCTAAACTCCTGGATTGCGGCCTATTCACAACCAGGCCACATGAGCAGTGGGCCGGCTAGTGTGCACACATGTGTGCAGTTCAACTTGAAAAAGTCAAGCTGCATGCACACGCAAGTGCGTGCTGGTCCGCTGCTTGCACAAGTTGAGCTGCGCACATGCATGTGCACTGGCCTGCCACTCATGTGGCCTGATACCCCTCTCCCCTTCTCCCCGCTGGGCCGCCAAGCCGCAAACATTCGGGACCGCTGCTAAAATGTACTTATTCTGTAGTTTTATCAATATTTCATTGCCTCATAGGTTTGTTTCATGATCAAATTCAGACACACACCAAAACCCTCCATCACAAGCCACTTTTTGCAAAGATAGAAAGAAATGAACTAAGAAATTCTACAATCTGCATTGAAAGTAAAAGAGCACAAATGCTCTTGGCAAGCACCCATTTTCATCTTAAGCACACACAAAAAGAAGTACACACAAAAAGAAGTTTTCCAAGTGGTTATATATGGTACATTTCTCACACAATTCACATAATGATTAATCATCATCATCTCACACAAATCACAATTATTATGCCCAGATTTTTCTTACCTCCATTCTACAGGAACAGGCAGGAGGTTCATTGAAATGAACAGTTGAGTTGGGGAAAGATAAGGAAATTGTCAGCACAATTTGAATTGTACTAAAAAAATCTATTAATATATTTATGGATACAAATAAGTTTGAAAGTACTTGACCACATTTTCCTTTTAGTTAGTAGCTGTCAGAAAACATACACTGCAAACACAGTCCAAAAGGATAATTTGATAAAATAGCCACAAAAAACAAATGAGGCTCCACTGGAGCAGAAATGCAGAAAATTAATTATTCTAGTGGTTAAAGCTGGAAGAAAGCAAAATATGATAATGGGGAGGAAATATTTAGAGGCTTTTTGAAGTATGGCATACATGAACAACTACCACATGGTTAAGATTTGCATGGAGGAATGGATTTCATTAAAGTGTCCCCAGTGTGGTAAGGCTGCAAATCACCATTCCATCATCTTTTATGAGAGTGTCACATTAAAAAGAAATCAGACTAAGTTCATCATGATTTTCCATCCTCAAAGAGTTATGTACATGGGTCCTGGTGAATAAAGAACATTTTGGAGTTCTGTTTTCATTGGAGACCAACATACTACCAACATAAATATTATACTCCAAATGATGAAAGCTCACTGAACTATTTCCGCCTGGCCATTAGGGGATATTAATATAACACTTCATCACCCTTCTTTCTTCCTTCCTTCCTCTGGATGAATTTACAAAGTGGTTTTTAGGACAGTGTAATGAAGATGGCAGCAAATATGTAGGTAGCAGAAGTTCTGCCAATATCTGAAATATATTGTAAGGGGAAATAAATTCTTTAAATTGTGTTTATCCTGGAGGAAATTACAAGGAAGTTAAAGCCTCTCACATTGTGTGCTTTTCATATTCTGTGAGGTTCCTGAATACGATTAAAATCCTAGGCTAGAGTTAAATATCATCTAATCCTTCAAGAGAAACTTTTTTTCCCCCTGATGCATACCTGAAACATTAATTGTTGCTGCAGCTTTTGCAGTGCCATAAGTCTCACTGTGCTTGTTAGTGGCTATACAGGTGAATAAACCTGGCCGAGTGACATAAACCTGCAGCCGGGAATCAATCATTCTGTTTTCTACTGTTTCTACAATGGATCCAGCTGACACCTAAAGTAAAAAAGAGAAATTGAGAAACTGAGAATGTCATCTCCTGCATAGTCCTGGAGATAGAACATTAAGCAGTTCATCTTGTACACCAAATCATTCTGGACATCCTCGACTTATGACCACAATTGAGCCCAAATGTTTTATTGCTAAGTGAGACAGTTGTTAAGTGAAAATTACCCTGTTTTCTTGCCACTATGGTTAAGTGAATCACCGCAGTTGTTAAATTAATAACACGGTTGTTAAGTGAACCTGGCTTTCCCCTTTGACTTTGCTTGTCAGAAGGTTGCAAAAGGTGATCACATGACCCCAGGACACTGCAACCATCATAAATGTGAGTCAGTTCCCCAAGCATTTGAATTTTGATCACGTGACCAAGGGGATGCTTCAACAGTCATAAATGTGAAAAAATGGTCATAAGTCATTTTTTCAGTGCCATTGTAATTGTGAACAGTCATTAAATGAACTGTTGTAAGTCAATGAGTTCCATTAACAAGAGTTCCATTAAGAAATTATTTCAACAGCTGAAGGATTCATAAGGCAGTTTCTATGAATATTCAATCAGAATTATTTTTGAGTAGATTCATGGAGACTGATAAGTGTGCATTGTTTCAGCCTGAATGTAATTAAAGTAAAGCAAAATGGCCCATTTACAATACAATTAAAGCATATATACTCATTGATGATAGAATAGGAATCACAATTATGTATCTGTTTATTTTATGAAACCTATGTCCCAACACATTGGTCTTTCAAGTTTAAAACAGCTTAACTGTCATGGTTCTGTAAAACCTTTATTTGATGATACAATGTCTTGACATGTTTAGCAAATTGTATAGGAAATCCAGGGCAA
Organism: Thamnophis sirtalis; assembly: GCF_051295495.1. Lineage (NCBI taxonomy): Eukaryota > Metazoa > Chordata > Lepidosauria > Squamata > Natricidae > Thamnophis > Thamnophis sirtalis. Next base: position 88,247,581 of record NW_028261385.1, read on the forward strand.
TCACAATAAAAACTAACCTAGGAAAGAAGCAATCTAGAACTAAGGAGAAAATTTCTAACAGTGAGAACAATTAACCAGTGGAACAAATTGCCTTCGGAAATTGTGGATGCACCAACATTGGAGGCTTTTGAGAAAAGAATGGACAGCCATCTATCAGAAATAGCATAGGTCTCCTGCGAGAGCAGGGGATTGGACTAGATGACCTTCAAGGTCCCTTCCAACTCTGTTACTGTTTCTGTTATTTTGGTAACTTTCAACAAATTCCAATGCTCTAGCACTTTTTTCAAATCCAATAGAAAAAAAAAAGAATAGTTGTAGATTGTTTTTTTATCATATCAACCTCACTCCAAAATGATTACTCACTCCAAAATGATTACTCTCTCCAAAATGATTAAGCAGTGAGACCAGTAGTGGGTTACGACTGGTACTCCCCGGTACGGGTGTACTGGTGCCTGCCAGAAGCACCAGGTACCGTTCCGGTACAGTGCTCCGGAGGGCCCATCCGCACGGATGCACGCACGCACTCCTTACCAGTATTTGAGTTTTTTGGATCTTTTGCACATGCACACGGAGCGTATGGTGTCTGCGCGACACTCCGCCGTGCAGCTGGAGCGTCGTGGAGGCGTTGTGGGTGGTAAGTACATATCCGCGCACTGCACGTGTTTATGTGGTAGACGCCCGGCCCCATTGCACCATACCAGTTGCAACGGGATCCGGAACCCACCACTTGTGAGACACAAGTCCTAATCTGGCCTTTAGCATGGAAAGCACTTGGGTGACCCTCAGCCAGTCATGGTCCCTCATCTCCAGGAAGAAAGGAATGAAAAACCATTGTCAAGAAAACTACATAGGCTTTTCCATATAGTCCAGGACTTAAGATTGACTTGAAAGCACACACACATCCACATACAACCATCACAACTCAAAAGATTTGCCGAATTTCATGTGAGTTTGGTGATCTGGCATGTAATGGTCAAAATCTAATAGGATTTCAGATGAGGACATCATCTCACAAGAAATCCGGAGGGATTGAATAATTAACATACAATTATGTCAAGAATCTGAAATAGTGATTGAACCTTAATGTGAAAGCTTAGAACCAAAGAATCTTGGGAAAGGGAATTAATTAATAATTATAAAAGTTGTTGTTTTGGATTTTTATCCTGCATAATGGAACTAAAATTCTCAAAGAAAGAATAACAAGTTGCTTAGCTTCAACCTAACCCTGCCAGGATTACAAAAGAGCTAATTTGTCTGAAATTTGTATCTTTTTCTAGATTCAATGGGGCCAAGAGATAATGTTGCTTTTAAGATTAAACATGATGATTTAAACTTAAAATGTTTCCTGGTGTTGAATGTGTAACAAATGAACTAATGCGGAAATATTTTTCCTAAAAAAATACCATTCCCCCAATACTTGACTGAATAAGAATAGATGCAAAAGGGCCAGAGGTGGGTTCCTAACAGTTCGCACCTATTCGGTAGAACCGGTTCGTCAAATCTACCGAACCGGTTAGAAGAGGTTCCACCAGTGGACCCGGAAAGCAGGCCACACCTACAGAAGAGGTTCCAAAAAATTTTGAAACCCACCACTGGTCCTTGGATTTGATTATTCTACACTATCATGCTCATATTTATAAAACTCAGTGCCTCTGTGAAAGGTAAGGATGACTACTGCGTTTGTGGTGCAATCAGAATATTGCGTGTGTTGAAGTTGTTTTAACGCAAACCAAAGATGCCTTTTAAAAAACAAGTTTATATCATATTCTTATGCATGCCAGTGCTGTGTGTGAGGTAAGTTAAGGTGGTTCTGACAAGTGTCGTTGGCATCTTCATATCCAGTCACATGGGCGGCAAACCACTCCCATCCGGTCACATGGGCGGCAAGCCACTCCCACAAAGGAGGCCACACCCACAGAGTAGGTTCGAACAATTTTTGAAACCCACCACTGAAAAGGGCCAATAATTTAGCTCTTCCGTTCAGTATTTACTCTGGCTAGTATGAATATCTGGATATACACATATGTACACACACTCCTTTAATTACATATTAGAGTGTTGCAATTCCTGCAGTAATAAGCCTTTCATGCTAAAATTTAAAAGAAAACAAATCAAAAGTTTGTGATTTAAAAAATGTCAATTATGTCATATAAATCCCAAGTCGATTGAGTTGGTTTTTCCATTTCTGCTGAAACATTTCACTTCATTCTGAATAAAATATATACATCAAATATCTTCCTGAAGAAATCATTTTTGGATTTAGAGTGCCAAAATCATTCCTACTAGAATGTAAAAGTAATTTCCTCAAGGCATGAACTCAGTTTTCCTTCAGTTCATCCAGGTGCTGTAATGTCTGAGCTAATGCATCAGATTAAATAATATTCCCAAGAGAAACTGCCTTCCCACATGGAATTAATAGATTTCTCTGCAAAGAGACCATTCATACACTTACAGCTGGGCAAATGTGTGTTTTTATAGTAGGGAGAAAAGGGAGGAAGGAGGGTTTTATTTCAGTAGGCTTTTGAATTCTAGAGCATGTGGGTATGCATCTATTTATCTTTATTGGGGAGTTTTATTGCTGCTGCTGTTGTTATTTTCATAACCTATTGGTTTTTAGATGTAGATATATGCATTTTGTATTGGTTTGCTCATATACATAGCTCAATCCTATGAAATTGATATAGCTGTGCAGGTACTGTAAGCTAAATAAACCAAAATAAATAAACTTGGTTAGCCACAATTAGTTTAAGCATGAGTTACTCAATTAACTCTGTTTTCTGAATTGGCACAACAAGAATAAATATACACTTGCCATACGGGCTTGGTTTACACTAAGTCTATTGGCTTATGCTTCGGATTCTGACTTTTAGCCTGAACTACGGTATTTTTCCAATACTTAAATGTTTATTTTAAAAGTTACATAGAGGTTTTTCAGATCCTACATGAATGTTACAAGCTTTATCAATTAAAAAAACATGCAACCTCATCAAGCTTCATTGCTCAATAAGTTTACTTCAACTCTTTCTATTTTCTCCTCTATAGATTTCGTTTTGGTTTTTTGTATGCAGTAACAAAGGCTGCTTCTAAAAGCTAAAAGGAAGTGCATATGTGTATCTTCCTCTGCTTTGGGTAAAGGCTTTTTATTAGAAGAAATATGAGAATCTGAAGGGTGAGTCATTCTCTGCCTGGACCACACAGCATAGAAAGCTCTCCTTGCCACGTTCACTGATAGAACTCACAGAGAGTTGGGAAATAATTTAGGGAAGATTGCAAAGTTTCAGTTTATGGAGAATCTTTCCTCAAGTCTTCCTTAGGTAAAGTAACCTCCTGGCACAGCTGATTTCAAAACAGCTTGAAAGGGAGTTAGATATTGCAGCTTGCCATTTGCTTTGTGGAAACTAATAAAAAATGCACAGAGAGCCTTTAGCTCATTATTAATAACTGCATTTTTAACTTTTCTAAGAAGGCAATTTTTCTATTTGAAATCGGAGACTGTCAGCCTGCATTTTCTTATTTGCAGAAATTCCGTGAATCATAGTCAAAGAGCTATTAGAAATCCATGACAAAGATTTATTTGTTTAATTATTATTTGATGATTATTATCTAATAATAATTATATAAGTAATTCAAGGTGTTTGACAGAGTTAGGGGAAAACACTCCACTCTCTCAGAGTTAGCATTCACTGATCGTGCTAAACTATAATGTGATTTGGTTGCTTGTGGCTTCCACAATACCATCCCAGTATTGTGGTTTATACAATAATCCAACTTCAAGTAAACCATAATTTCACAGGAAGACTGGAACAAGTTATTTAGTTGCAGTTACAACTGATTGACCTGGTTCATCCATTATGTGAAATTCATACATTTTCCTGTGGGCAGAGATTAATGTTTTAAATTTACTATCAGTAATAAAAATAAACTGAACTAGGAGATCAAAGAGAAGTGATGGCTAACCTTTTTCTAAAGGTGTGCCAAAATTGTGTATGCCCACCTACCTGCGCATGCACGCACGACACACACACAACCCCGTGGAGGGCCAGGGGAGGCCACTTTCGCCCTCCCCAGGCTTCAGGAAAGCCTTTGGAGCCTAGGGATGGGGAAAAACAGCCCAATGGCCCAACCGGAAGTGCATATCCAAAATACCAACCAAAGTTGCAGAGGAAAGGACTTCCCACTTATAATTCTTTATTTATTTATTTTTAGTTTGCCAAACCTGTGCCCATTTCCTGTCTTCATGTCCATGTTTATACTTATACCTGTTATCTTGTATGTGTTTGACAAACTAAAAATAAATATAAATAAATAAATGAATGAATAAATAAACAAATGAATAAATAAATAAATAAATAAATAAATAAATAAATAAATAAATAATTCTATGTGGGAACTCCTTTCCTCTGCAACTTTGGTTGGTATTTTGGATATGCAGGGGAGACTGTGATTCTGTTAGCAAACATCAGGGTTTTCCCAAGTTTGCACCCGATGGTACAGAAGTGGTACCTTTTGGGCTACATAATAAATGGTACTCATATATGAGCACCTGAAATAAAAATAAAATATATATTTACATATAAGATTCATGCCATCCATCTTATGCAGAGGCAAATTTCATTCTTTTTGTTAGCTTAATTATTCTTCAAAAACAATTGTGTTTAATTTAAATATGGTAAGAGAAACCATGTAGGCTAAAATTAACAATTTGTAACATACATATTGATAAAAAATGTGTAATATTTGGGTTTTGTTCACACACAAATGCTTGATCGCTTTTCAATCCTGTAGTTTCTCAGTTTTTCAGTGCCAGAGTAAATGAAAATATGTAGTATATGGCAGGGGTCCCTAGCCCTTGGGCCATGGACCAGCACCGGCCATGGACTGCCAGGAACCAGGCCACCCAAGCAAGTGAAGCCCCATCTGTGCACACATGAGATCCAGACTGAACCTGAAACCACCATCACCTCATCTGTGGAAAAATCAGTCCCTGGTATCCCAAAGGTTGTGGGCTGCTGGTATATTAAGTTTGATGGGCACATTGATAACAGCAAGAATCATGCTGGGATCAAGGAACTACACAGCTTACAAAATAAATAAACTATCCATAGCCAAAACTTAAAAGGACGATACAAAGATTAGAAATTGGAGCACTGAATCTTCAGTCACATATCATACTTCTAGAGGACAACAAACTCATTACTTCATATATAATTAGATTGGCAGTGCTTACACGACCTACTAAAAATAAATAAAGGCATAAAGTAAAGGTAAAGGTTCCTCTCGCACATATGTGCTAGTTGTTCCCGACTCTAGGGGGCAGTGCTCATCTCCATTTCAAAGCTGAAGAGCCAGCGCTGTCCAAAGAAGTCTCTGTGGTCATGTGGCTGGCATGACTAAATGCCAAAGGCACATCGAACGCTGTTACCTTTCCACCAAGGGTGGTTCCTATTTTTCTACTTGCATTTTTACATGCTTTCAAACTGCTAGTTGGCAGAAGTTGGGACAAGTAACGGGAGCTCATTCCGTTACACTAAGGTGACCAGACGTCCCGCTTTTGGCGGGACACCCCCGCTTTTTAATGCATTTTCCCGCATCCCGCACGCTTTTTTAAAAAGCACGCTTTTTTTGGCGCTGGCAGCTCCCGCCCATCAGCTGCTAGCTTGCTGTGCTGGCTCATCGTTCTGTTCTATCTGCTACCTACAAATTTAAGCCAGCCCAGCCTGCCGCTCACTGATTTAATTGGCCAGGACTCCAGCCAATCAGTGAGCTGGCTGGGATGGAAAATTTTCCATCCCAACCAGCTCACTGATTGGCTGGACTCCTTAGCCTGAGGACGCCTGCGCAAGTCTCCATTTTCCTTTCGTCTTTTGGGGTTGCAGCTGCGCTTGTTGGTGAGTAATCTAATCTAATTCTAATCAGAGAATTTTCCGCTCGCCGTGGCAGGAGGAGAGGGTGGGGGCAGCGGCAGCCGCCCAAAGAGAACTTCCTCTCACTTCCAGGGCTCCCGCCGCCCGGCAGAAGCCCGTGAAGCGCGTGGAAGTTCTGTGCGGGCGGCTGCCGCTGCCCCCACGCTCTCGTTCGTGCAGAGAATTAGCCTCGGCTGCTGAAGGGATCGGGCCGCCACTTTAACTTTCTCCTCCTCCTCCTCCCCTTCCGCCCTCAGCAAGAGAAACGGCAGCCCGCCCGGGAAACGGACACTTTGGCAGGGCTTGCACAGCGCTGTTCAAGCCCTGTCAAAACGCACGTTTCCCTCCTCGGCTGCTGAAGGGATCGGGCCACCACTTTAACTTTCTCCTCCTCCTCCTCCCGCCCTCAGCAAGAGAAACGGCAGCCCGCCTGGAAAACAGACACTTTGGCAGGGCTTGCACAGCGCTGTTCAAGCCCTGTCAAAACGCACGTTTCCCGCCTCGGCTGCTGAAGGGATCGGGCCACCACTTTAACTTTCTCCTCCTCCTCCTCCCGCCCTCAGCAAGAGAAACGGCAGCCCGCCCGGGAAATGGACACTTTGGCAGGGCTTGCACAGCGCTGTTCAAGCCCTGTCAAAACGCACGTTTCCCTCCTCGGCTGCTGAAGGGATCGGGCCACCACTTTAACTTTCTCCTCCTCCTCCTCCCGCCCTCAGCAAGAGAAACGGCAGCCCGCCCGGGAAATGGACACTTTGGCAGGGCTTGCACAGCGCTGTTCAAGCCCTGTCAAAACGCACGTTTCCCGCCTCGGCTGCTGAAGGGATCGGGCCACCACTTTAACTTTCTCCTCCTCCTCCTCCCGCCCTCAGCAAGAGAAACAGCAGCCCGCCCGGGAAATGGACACTTTGGCAGGGCTTGCACAGCGCTGTTCAAGCCCTGTCAAAACGCACGTTTCCCTCCTCGGCTGCTGAAGGGATCGGGCCACCACTTTAACTTTCTCCTCCTCCTCCTCCCACCCTCAGCAAGAGAAACAGCAGCCCGCCCGGGAAATGGACACTTTGGCAGGGCTTGCACAGCGCTGTTCAAGCCCTGTCAAAACGCACGTTTCCCTCCTCGGCTGCTGAAGGGATCGGGCTGCCACTTTAACTTTCTCCTCCTCCTCCTCCCCTTCCGCCCTCAGCAAGAGAAACGGCAGCTGGGCTTTTGCCACGCCCCCGCGCCGCCGCTTTTTCTTCTTCCCCGGCCTTCCCAGTTAGCTTGCTTGAAGCTCCGAGGAGGCGGGAGGAGGGTCGCAGGAGTGGAAGTGGGGGGAGGTCTCCCCGGCCGGGAACAGCTGAGAGGCTGCCAGCCCCTTTCGCAGGAAAGTTAACTTTTCTTGGCGAAATCCTGCCCCCCCCCCCGCGTGGTTGAGTGGTCGGCTGTCCTCTTCCCGTAAGCCGCCCGGAGTTACCTGTGTGTGAGGTGGGCTGCCCTATGCATTTGCGTGTGTGCGCTGGAGAGAGAGTGAAAAAGAGAGGGAGAAATAATTATATTAATTAGATAGATCAGTCTTTCTCCACCTTGGAGACTTGAAAGTGTGTGGACTTCAACTCCCAGAAAGGGAGTTGGGAGAAAGGGAGAAAGGAGGAGAGAATGAAAGGATGATGGAAAGAAGAAAGAGGTAAGGAGAGGAGGATGGAAAGGAGAGAAAGAGGGGGAGAGAGGGTAGAAAGGGGAAGAGGAAGAGCAGGAGTAGGAGAAAGGTAAGGGAAGAAGGAAGGAAAAGGAGAGCAGGAAGGAAGAAAGTAGAGAAGGGAGGAAGGGAGAAAAGAAAGGGAAAATAAGGTGGTGTTATAACAGGAGGAAGGGATGGTAAACAAAGCAACCCAAACTGTATATTATAACCTATTAAATGAAATAATAAATGTATAAGAATGATAAATGTTAAAACACTTGTAACCAAATGACATGCTATATGTGATGATGGGTTTTTTTCTTTTTCTTTTGTTTTTATTGTTGTGGGTATGTGTCGTCTATGTAACAAAAAAAAAATAAAAAAGTTGATAGGCAAGAGGAAGGAGGAAGGAAGGAAAAAAGAAAAAGAGGGAGAGAGGAAAGAAGAAAAGATGGAACTAGAAAGCAAAGAAGGGAGGGAGGGAGGAAAGGGGAAGACAGGGAAAGAGTAGAAAGACAGAGAAGGTGAAGGTAGATAGGCAAAAGGAAGGAAGAAGGAAGAAATAGGAAAGGAGGGAAGAAGGAAGGAACAGAAGCTAAGAAATGGAAAGAGCAGAAAGACAGAGAAGGTAGATAGGCAAAAGAAATGAAGCTGGAAGAATGGAAGGAGGAAGGAAGAGAAAAAAAGAGGAAGGGAGTGAGTGAGGAAAGAAGAGAGGATGGAAGGAGAAAGGAAGGAAGAGAGGGAAAGAGCAGAAGACAGATAAGGTGAAGGTAGATAAGCAAGAGGAATGAAGGAAGAAGTGAGGAGTCTCGAGGAGGGGGAAAACATTTAGTGACCAAAGTTACAATGGCATTGAAAAAAGTGACTGATGACCATTTTTCACACTTAGCGACCGTTGCAACATCCTCATGGTCACGTGATCAAAATTTTGTTTGGCAACAGATTCGTATTTATGCTGGTTTCAGTGTCCTGGGGTGACCTTTTGACAAAATATAAAAATTTTAATCAAGCCCCCCCCCCCCCCCGGGTCAAGGGCGTCCCTCTTTTCCAATCTGAAAATCTGGTCACCTTACGTTACACGGCACTAGGGATTTGAACCACCAAACTGCTGACCTTTCTGATCAACAAGATCAGCCTCTTAGCCACTGAGCCACCGTGTCCCTACAAATAAAGGCATAGTAAGAGCCAAATCAAAGCCCAACAACATCAGGAAAGGTATCCATTGGCCAAAGGTTCACAGCAATCACAGTCAACCATGGGCAGAGAGGAAGGTAGCATGCAATTGTGCAATTTATGTCAGTCACTTCATGAAACAGAATCAAATAAATCATATCATTTGTGCAATGAAATGGCAGAGGTGATATTATTGTGGCTTGTACTAAGCACCTATGATAGCAGCATTTTCTAAAATGATATAAATTATGATACAATTTCTAGAATTCTGGAGATTGCAGAGGACCTTTAGAATATCAAAAACCCTTTCTCAATGCTATCTGGAGATGCCAAAATATCAGAATCTTGGCCTTTTCCCATATAAAGAATATACCATCCAATATGCCACCCAGCACTGAATTTAGCCAAGGACAACCAAAATTTGCTCCAGCTTCCTCTATGAACTGTGCAACTTGATTAAGTGATGTTAACATTCATTGTCAAAGTGTTATTGTAGTTATCTTAAACACATTTTCTAACACGTATTGGTGCAAGATTCTGTATATGAAAATACAGGAAACCTGTACTGAATAAGCAAAATGGGGATGCATGACTATATAGTGGAGGTGTTTGCACATGAGAAGTTAGTTATTCAAATCACATTCCAAACTATGAAGTCATATAATCCAGCCACATGAGAATGAATAATGAATTGCATTTCCATATTGCATCTCTGCTTTGCAAGAGCCTCCCACTTTTCTCTGCCAGTTTTACCCTGGTTTCAAAGCTTAACTGAATTTGCTTGAAGAATTAATCATTGGAATTTAGGAACTGCAGTGATACTTACAGCTTTTCCATTTTCAAGCCATGTTATTATAGGAGTTGGAATGCCTGTTGCTACACATTGCAGAGTTACCACAGAGCCAAAGCTTACGTTATAGGATTCAGGAGCCTTCAGAATTCGAGCAAAAACTTAATGGAAAAAAACAAAAACATTAGTAAACCCGAGGTTAACTATTGATGAAATATTTCCAGTTTCCCAAATTCACAAAATAGTTGAAGATGGTGCCAATCCAAAGCACCCAGTAATTTCTCAACTCAAAAAACACCCCACACATTTGGCTAAGCATTCACTGTTGCATTTAGCTTCTTCAAAAGATAAAACAAAAGTATTTCCCATGTTGGTTCTCTATAAAGAGAATTGTATCTACCCCACACTAGAAAGAAAATAATGTTTGATATCACAGAAACCCAAATGCTCTTCTCAAAATCTCTCTTCTGCAAAAGAATTTTACGAATTATAAATGTTTCCATACCCTGATTGGTTGGTTGGTTGGTTGATTGATTGATTGATTGATTTTTCCACCTTCTAAACCACTCATGTTTCTCAAGTTAAGATTGCTTTGAATACTTAGTTTTTTAATACAAGGATACTTAGCCACTATTTATGTCAATCATCCCAGAAAGTCCAATCGTAAACTGAATGATGAGCCCTAATAACAAAAACATTTGCTATATCTGTAGAAGTATTTCTGGAAAGGAAGAATTGCCTCTAGTCTTGAAATAAAAACAACAAAAGATATTGGGCCATTATACTCAGAATTTATTTAACCCTTCCCCACTTGCAAAGACTTATGAGGTGCACACTTTTCAGAGTGGATACCTCTAAGATCCAGTCTGCCCCTCCTTCCTTTGAATTCCTTTTAAAATAAAACTTCCACTGTTAACTATATAGGCTTTCAAAATTCCTTTATCAATGTCAAAAAGAGTTCATATGAGGTATGTTTTCCATGAGTGAATCCAAAAGAAACCTGCAGAGACAATAAGATCTACATGTCCCAATTTGGGGCTGTGGTGGGGGTGAGGAATATAAATAACATTAAAATAGTTAATGTCCGGTGTCTATATAAATCTGCTGTACTAAATGACTCATTTTCCACATATGAAAAATATATCGCAGCAAATTCCAAAAGGCAAGTTCATGCAAGGATAAGATCTGTTCAAATTACCTTCCCTAGGAAGTGTGTAAGGAAGCTCTTTTGATCGTAGGGCTGGCTCTTAAATGATGCATTTAAGGAGCTCAGATGTAGATTTAAATGTAGAGTCTTACCTGTTGGCTTAGTTTTCAAGTACATCCAATGAATCTGTGCATCAGATAAAATAGGCTACAGTTCAGGAAAGAGCAGGCCCTACTAAATCTAAGATAAGGTGACCAGACGTACCGATTTCAGCGTGACAAGCACGCTTTATAACAATTTTTCCCGTGTCCCTCCGCGTTTTAAAAAAGTCCCGATTTTCTGGCTTCATGTTGAAAGCCCAGTGGATTTGCTTAAGAAATCCTAACCGGGGCAAGACAAAAGACACCCTGTCTAATCCCTCTCTCTCTCTCTGTCTCAGTACTTTCATTGAAGATATTAAAACGTTAAAGCAACAAAACGGATCCCCCCCGCGCCGCGCCGTGTTGCATTTACCTCATTTTATAAGAAAAAATGATCTAGTACCATAGAGCTGCAGGAAATGGCTAGAGAGGTCGCCAGTATTACTTCCTGGATTTTCCGGAGGGGAGGGGCACGGAGGTTGGAGGACTGCTCCAAAATGGTGGGAAAGTTTCAATTTGCTCAGTTCTTTGTATTAACATCTATATCATTTTGGATTGACTTGGAGTTTCTGCCTGCTGGTAAGTGTGCTGGGTTTTTTTCTTTTATTTTTTAATGCATTTTAAAATAATGTAGGTTTTTAAAAATGTGCAGCTGCTGTTTTTTTATTCAAAACAATATGTGTAACACTATGATGTGCCATGGAAAAATCATTAAAAAAAAACCCTGAAAGAACAAAAGGTTTTTTTTTAGGGTATTTTCCTGATCAAAACTATAATTGTTTCTGCATGACACCCTTAATCACAAATAGCCAACTACACTTCATTCTAAATAGTTTTATTTCCTTTATTGTATGTGATTACTCAAGTCCAAAAACTGAGTTAATTGGATAAACTCAGCTCCACAATTTACTAAATATACAGTTGCAGGAATTTCATGTATAGAATGCTGTCTCTTAGGGTTTATTGAACATAGGAGAATAATATGAGAGGGATTTGATGTAAAATAAGCTCTTTTAATAAATTCAAAATCAACGCAGCAGACAGCAGAAAGGTGGTATAGTGACCAAAGTTACAATGGCATTGAAAAAAGTGACTGATGACCATTTTTCACACTTAGTGACCATTTTCACACTTAGCGACCGTTGCAGCATCCTCATGGTCACGCAATCAAAATTTTGATGTTTGGCAACAGATTCGTATTTATGATGGTTTCAGTGTCCTGGGGTCATATAATCACCTTTTGACAAAGTCAAATGGGGAAACCAGATTCACTTATGTTACTAACTTATCAGCTGCATTTATTCACTTAAGAACTGTGGCAAGAAAGGTGGTATAATGGACTTAGTGACCAAAGTTACAATGGCATTGAAAAAAGTGACTGATGACCATTTTTCACACTTAGCAACCATTTTCACACTTAGCAACCGTTGCAGCATCCTCATAGTCACGTGATCAAAATTTGGATGTTTGGCAACAGTTACAATTTATATTTGTAAATTGTAGTTATGTTGAAATAAAAAAAACCCATTACAATACTATTTTTGCGTTGTATGAAAATTTTTGTTGCTCCGTATAAAATTTTTAATCAAGCCCCCCCCCCCCCCCCCCGTCAAAGGTGTCCCTCTTTACCAATCTGAAAATCTGGTCACCTTAATCTAAAATGCCTTTAAAAGGGTTTTAATGGCTTTTCCCAGTGTCTTTAAATAAATAACAAAACTCTTCTAAAAGTTATTGGCTAAGAAAAATAAACTCAACCTAGTTGCTATCCTTCAAAATGTAACAGCGGCCTTACATAAATTTATTTTTGTTTAATTCTCCAGGCTGTATTGCTGGAAAGATTTAAAGCAGAAAATATTACAGTAATGGCAAACAGTAGTATTAAGTACTTTTTAATTAAATGAGATCTTAGTTTTATTCTGCTGCATAAATGGATTCATTGGGAATAAATAAAATAATAATCTTCTCTGTGGAAGCAAATAGTAGAAACAGAAAGAGCACTGGGAATCCTTACACACTTTTAGTCACAAAAGTTACATGCAAAATAAATTCTTTTAGAGTGCTAGAAACAAGCAGAGCATTTCATTATTTTACACTGGCTTTAGTATATGAAAGTCCATATAGAGCCAACAGAGAAGAATCCAGATCCTGTTGCTTGAAAGCTACTGGTATGGTACTTGTTTGATTTACCTATCTTGCCGAGGGAACTCTAGGCAGTTTACAGTTTATGCCTAAATGGCAGTTGTTGTTATATTGTGCTTGTCCTTTTTTCTGAGTTATATATCAGTTATCTTCAGACCGTGAGGTTCTGTACTATGTTTTAGATTGCATGAATGTATACAATATATATTAATGTATACAATGCTGCTAGTGACACTCATTTCTATTGTGGCTAAGTTATTAATGAGGTACATTATTCATCTACCTGGTTTGAAGATTTAAATCGAGAAGAACTAAAACTTCCAGAATCTCCCTGCAGCATGATTGATGGCCAAACTGCTGAGACTTCTGAGTTAAAATCCAACATCTCTGGAAGTCATCCAGTTAAGAAAGACAAATCTACATGTTCCTAGAAGCAGAACTAGAGCAAGCCAAGAGCTGATATCAGCCTTGCCATTCAGAATAATGTGTCACATGTATCCAAATATATTTCCCACACACATATGCATATGCAAATAATCTTGGAAAAGCCATAAATATTATTCCAGGGGAAGCAAGGCTATAAGATAAATTCCCAAATATATATCTTTTAGAAGTATATTTATTCAGAATCTGCCATTAATATGGATTCCTTGCAGGCAGTCGAACAAAACCCTTGGTAAGAAGGATCATTAGATCATTGATTAGATTTGCTTGTTTGTTTCTATTCACTCATAGATTCAAAGCTGGGCTCAAAGACTTCCATTTTTGTCCTGAACACTTCGCAAAAATGGGGTACTGATGTCGGATGAATGCAGATTCTGTATTTGTGTGATCACATCACCAAACAGATCACTCACCTTCCACTTCCAGAATTACAGGTTTAGAGTAGGCTGTCCCGAGGCTGTTCTTTGCCACACAGCGATAGTGTCCACCATCTTCCTTCTGTACATTATGAATCCTTAAACTGCCTGATTCAAGAACAGCAATTCGAGAATTTTCCTGCCACAAAATATAAAGCTTCAAGTGAAATGAGGTAGACCCAGATGGATATATCCTGTTTCCCTGAAAATAAGACCTCCTCAGATAATAAGCCAAATTGGACTTTTGAGTGTATGCGCTAAAATAAACCCTCCCCGAAAATATTGCAACACAGCAGCAGCCATGAGGTAACCACGCTCGCCACCTCCTGCACCTCAAAAATAATAAGACTTCTCTGAAAATAAGGCCAAGCATTTATTTTGGGAGTCAAAGAAAAACACAGTATTTATTTATTTGATTTATATTCCCATTTCATTTGTATAATTTGAGGCAGCTTACATAATGCTCCTTCCTAATTTCCCCACAACAGCCACCTTGTAAAATGATTTGGGCTGACAGGCAATGATTGGGTCAAAATCACCTATTCGATTTTCATGTCTAAGGTTAGACTAGAATTCACAGATTCTAGGTTTCTGGTCCAGGACCTTAATCACTTGTCCTCTCTATGAAATGATAACTAATACAATATTTTTTCTCAGACCAGTTCTGCAAAAAGATAGAAATACTTACAATACTCACCTTTATCACATTTTCTCCTTTGATCCAGGAAAGGGAAGGCTTGGGATTTCCCATTGTAGTACATGGGAAAACAGCCTTCAATCCTTCAATGATTTTCAGATTTGAAGGTGGACGGGTTATTTTCGGCTCTACAATTTTAAAGATCAAAATGAAATGGAGTTTCCCCAGCCAGCATGTTGAAGCCCACAAGTCTCAAAAGTTGCCAAGGATGGACACCCCTGTGCTAAAATCACATTATACTATTACAAGACAATAGGTCCATTTTGTCATCAACATCCATATTCTCTTCTAACAAAGCAATGAAAGAGCAATCGAGCTTCCTAGTTATCTCCCAAACACCTATAAAGAGATGGAGGGAAGGTGTTTCAAAGGAGAGTAGAAGCAGGCAACTCACACTATCTCCAAGTTTGGAGGAAAATACATGTAGGGGGATCGCGGGAATTCAGGAAAAGTCAACTAAGATTGCAACTTCAACATTATGAAGAAAGAAGTAAGGGCTGGTGCAGGGAAAACATCAATATTGCCACTGCTCAAAAATAGCAATAGCACTTAGACTTATATACCGCTTCACAATGCTTTACCGCCCTCTCTAAGTGGTTTACAGAGTCAACATATTGCCCTAAACAATCTGGGTCCTCATTTTACCAACCTTGGAAGGCTGGAAGGCTGAGTCAACATTGAGCCTAGTGAGATTCGATCTGCTAAACTGCTGGCAGCTGGTGATCAGCAGAAGTAGCCTGCAGTACTACTCTAACCACTACGCCACTATAGCTCTGAAAAAGCTTACAATAGTATTGATTTCACAAATAAAGACATGATGATAGAAAAGCAAATAGAATATACAATAAAACTTGATTTTTCCCCCCAACAAATTTAACAGAGGGTTTAAATCTTGCTCTGAAGCCAATTTTTACATTGCCCAGATTTTCAGAAGTATTTCTAATTTAAACTGCTGCTATTGATCTTCTCAGCCATGTATTGAAAAACATGATTACAATTCATATTTCTGTGTGTTCAGAGCAACCATGCAATCAAGATCTTTTAGTTTCTCTTTCTTTCAGAATGGCCACCTTACATTTCAGTGTTTTCTCCCATCTCCTACTCTATGGTATCAATTCCTCCATTGAGCTATGCTTGGAATATGATCTCCTGATGTTTATATGTAATCCTTTTTTTAAAAAAATGATCTTTATGAAGCTGAAAAAACTTCATGAGAAACCATACCGGATACCAACTGAAATACAGTAGAGTTAGGATTAGATAAATTAGGTAAATTGCTTTATAGCAAGTAGTCTTTGACTTTCAACTGTTTGTTTAACCATAGTTCAAAGTTGCAATGGCCTAGGAAAAAGTGACTTACAACCGGTACTGGCACTTATAACTGTCATTCCATCCCTGTGGTCACATGATTGCAATTTGGAGATTGGAAACCAGTTCGCATTTAAGATCAGATGCAGTGTCCTGCACTCACATGATCATGTTTTGTGATCGCGATTTTTCAGCAAAAAATGCCTATTAGGGAAACTGGGATCACTTAATGATGGTGTGATTTGCTTAATAACTGTGCATTTTGGTTAATGACCGATGTACAAATTGTCGCAAAATCAGGTACAATTTGATTTATGACTGCAGTGACTTATGGATATTCTGATCTGGTCATAAATGGAAGACTACCTGTATACAGCTTACAACTACTGGCACAATGGAGCTCAAAATTTATGTTGCTAAACAAGACAGTTATTAAGTGAATTTTGCTCCATTTTACAACCGTTCTTACCATAGTTGTTAAGTGAATCACTGCAGTTGTTAAGTGAATCTGGCTTCCCCATCCCATTGACTTTGCTTGTCATAAGGTTAAAAAATGTGGTCACATGACCCTGGGACACTGCAGCCGTCATAAATATGAGTAAGTTGCAAAATTGTCTGAATTTTGATCACATGACCATGGGGATGCTGCAATGGTTGTATGTGTGAAATAGTCACTTTTTGAGTGCCATTGCACTCAAACCATCACTACACAAACTGTTGTAAGTTGAAGACGAGCTGCCCCGCTCCCCTCACACACACATACATACATGCATGCATAGCGAGAGTTCTAAAGGTCTTTATTCAACCCCCCCCCCCCCCAAACAAGTCCTCAGAAAGCACCCATGTGGTCAGGTACAGTTTCCAATCTCAGCACAAGAAAAGTCTCTGGGAAAACTGAGTCCAACGGGCACATACAAAATCCAGGAAACAATCCGTGAATCAGGATACACAACAAAAGCACACAAGAACTGGGCACATTGTTCCAGCAACGTTCAGGTCCTCAGGGCAGGATTAAGTAGGTGACACTTCATGAGGGGTGTTAGGCCTGCAGCCGTCTTTTCTTTTGGATCTTTGGCCTGCCATACTTTCTATTATTCTGCTATGCATTTTCTATTGTGGAAAATGGGAGGAGGGATTGTAAGGAGTTACATACTACGTAGCCATAACAAAATTCTTTCTAGAAAGCCAAAGTCATCCTTTGTCTCTGCACCTTTGCACCTGACCGGAATTGGATGGGTGGAACTGCCAGCATGGTACTGGGAGATTGGACCATGTGATGGACTTGTGGGTGTGGGGGCAATAATCCTGAACATTCAACTAGGTGGGGAAAACCTAGTCTAGACAACCTGCATTCCACCTACCTCCTATCTGCCCTACATGTCCTTGGAGGAGTTGGTGTTCACACTGTTAACAAGTGATAGTTGCTCCTGGTCCTTGCCTGGAGCATCCTGGCCAACTCGCTGCAGCTGTGGTTTGCCTCACTCAAACTCAGCCTGTGCTTGTCTGATCAACCCAGCTGAGGGTGCTCCATCAGGCTAGCACTCTCTGAGGCTTGATCCGGGCCATCATGCAACTCCATGCTTTCCTCTGCCAACTCAAACTAATCTTCTTCCTCTGAACTCATGTTTGGAAAGGGGTCCGGGGGCAGATCTATGACAGTATCATTTTACTATTGATATTAGGTTGCACGTATTGATAATTTATTCCTTTGCTTGTACTTTGCTTAAATTTAAATTCATACCAAATAAAAATATTAATACTCGAGTAAAATATTGCCTTGCTTTCTAGCTCACTTGACCTTTCAGTGACTTTTAATTCAGCAAAAGGATAGATATACTTACTCATTTTCACTTGTAATGCCCCACAGCTTTCTGCTTCTATTCCTACACCATTGTTTGCAGTACAACAATATATCCCATCATCACTGTCTTCCACGCTCAGAATAGTTAGGAGTTGCCCATTTTCTCGTATGGCATACCTAGTATCAAAAAATCTGAGAACATATTAAGATGCATCAAGGAAGAGTTTATTTAAAAGTGCAACTCTGAATGTGCTCCCCCTCCCTTGGCCTTTAAAATCCAAATAACTGGTTTCAAAAGGTGGGGCTCTTCTAAGATATTTGCCATGCCCAGATTACTTCTTAAAGCTAATCCTCTTATCTGACTATTGTCCACTCTGCAGCTGTTCCTCCTGTCTTCCCATGCCATTCCCAAATACCATTATACATTTTATATTTACCATGCACCTATAAAAATAATGCATGAATTGACTTTATAGAATGCTGCACTGGTGAATAGAATTAAGAGGGGGTGTAATATTATGGGTAGAGACGAGGGATGAAATTCAGCAGGTTCTGACAGGTTGTGGAGAACTGGTAGTGGAAATTTTGAGTAGTTCAGAGAACCGGCAAGTATTGCTGGCCCCTGGGGTGGGAATGAAGATTTTGCAGTATCCTTCCCCTGCCATGCCCACCAAGCCACACCCACAGAACTGGTAGTAAAAAAAATTGAATTTCACCACTGGTAGAGACGAATACTGATATTTTCTGAGAGTTCCCACATTCTGTGGTCTTTTGTACATTCAATTCATACCTGATAGGAATGTTATTACGTGTCCAGGTAATCTCTGCCTGGGGAAAAGATTTTACGACACACACAAAGGTGGCTGCCTCTTCAACCAGAGCATCCACAGTCTCAAGAGGGGTGGTGATAATTGGACCTGTGACCAAAAGAAGACCACAAAGGCAGCATAAGATCCTGCAGCTTGACCAAGCAAAATTTGTACAAATCCAAAACCAATGACAGAAAAATAGTCAAGATACAGAGAAAAGACATTCAAATAAATGCATTTATTCATGCATTATCTTATTCTCTCATTCTGGAACATGAGAAGGATCCTCAGCTTTTCTATAGTACTTCTGAGTATTTCACGCATCTTTGTAGCATGATCTACTTCTGATCACTGTAATCTCTGGACCAGTGGTGAAATCTAAAAAATTTTCCTAGTGTTTCTGTGGGCATGGCTTGGTGGGGGTCATGTGACTGGGTAGGCATCGCTATGTAGTCATGTGACCGGGAGGGTCAAAAGACACTTTAACAATGTCCTGCTGGAGCAGGGGATTGGACTAGATGACCTCTAGGTACCTTCCAGCCCTGGATTGCTTTGCTCTTTCAAGATATCCTCTGAAGCTGCGTCTACTGCCAGGTTAGTGGTCCTTCTTCCCTCTCCTTTTTTATTCCCTCTCTTCCTTCTTTCCTTCTTTCCTTCTTTCCTTCTTTCGCAGCACCCACCCCGGTTTTGGCCTAGCAGGCCTCAGGAAAGCCTCCTGGGAGCAAAAACAGACTCTCCCCGTTTTTGGTCTAGCAGGCCTCAGGTAAACCTCCTGGGAACAAAAATGGACCCCAAATGGTAAAAAGAAGTTTTTTAAAAAGTTCCTACCATCACGCAGCACAGCTGACCGTCTGAATTTTTTTTTTAGTTTGTTAAGCATTTTTTTACTACCAGTTTGGGCAAACCGGCCTGAACCAGTAGCATTTCACCCCTGCTCTGGACATTAAAAGGCTTGTTAAAGATGGCTTCATTTTCTGGGACCAGGTCTTGCCGATATGAAAGGAAGGTCTCCTTCTGCGTGGGTCCTCAGATGTGAAAAATGGGAACCACATTCTTTCTCTGTTCATCGAAAGGAATCCAGACCATCCTCGTAGTTACGCTGTTTCAATTTGAATTAGTTTCTGCAATGGTTTGAAATCCTATTTTAAAGCTTGTGACTATCTGTGTTGGTGTTTTGTTTTTTTTAAAGTTAAAGCCACTTTGACACTTCATGTATTGGAAAGCAGGATACAAATAATTTTTTTAAGTCAATAATATTCAGAATAAACAATTGCTGGTCAGGAACACCATTTTTTTCTAATACCAAAGATTGAGGTCAGGATGAATCACTGAATCACACTTCAGTGTAATTTAGCTTCATGACAGATGACAAAAATCATAGTTAGCTATGTTATAATGGCCATCCCTAGATCCAAGGGGAAGCTATCTATATAGTCTGACACAGTCCAAGAACTTGATAGTGCCGAGCAAAGCAATGATCACCTCCCTTAGCACAAACTGTTCAAAAAGATATAAGAAAGGCCTTTTAACTTTCTTCAATATTTATATAAGCCTGAAACTTTAATTCCACTGCACATACCTAATTTCTTTATCCCTGGAAGTTCTGTATATATTACGTATTACATTAGCAGAGATAAACATAACTCTGGTTAGGAGGGTGGGCCAGCGTGGCCTTGAAAATACATGAAAATGTTTTTGTACCACATAATTGCGTTTGCTGGATAGCTGAAGAATTTATAAATTGTTTTCTTCTTGGAAAATGACATATTGCACACAATTGCCAAAAGGAAAAGAAAAATAACCCAGTTCTTTAATAGATATTGACTGTTGTCGCTGGCATTTGGCATTTCAAAAATGGTGAGATTACAGCTCCTAGTAGTGAAAGCCACTCTGATCTGATTTGAAGATTTCCCTTTCTGGTCCACAGTTGGATGAATTTTCAAATTTCAAACTATAGAGCAAAGATATGTATAAGATTCCTAAATTTCCCTTTGATGAGAGGGAAAGCAGCTTGATAGAAGGCAGAGCAAACAAAGAATTTAGCACTGTGTACTTATTCATCACATATATTTCAGTCTCCTTAAATCTCTTACAACATTAAAATAATTAATTGTTGGTGTTGTAATCAATCTTTGTATTGAGACTATTAAATCTATATAAAGACAATGGGATCCCCCCCCCATCTGAGTACCTATCTACTGTAGCGAAGAAGCCGTATCTACCATATATTCCTGAGTCACTGTCATTTTGTCCTGCAAATATGTTTCATCGTATTCTGTATTTAAGTTTTTATTTAAAAAACCATAAAAGGAATTTAAGAATGGATTTGTTTGTTTTTACTTACAGCAAACATCTCTAAACATAGCTATTGGTCAAATACAGTTTATGATATAGTTTGAAAAATGCAGCAAAATTTTAAAGAAATGGCGGAGCCAACTAATCATTACAACTGCAAACTGGATACCAATTTATTTGGGAGTAAATTTCAGCAAGACTTCCGGTTTAATTGATCCATAGAGGAGATTGCTGTGCATTCACCTGGTTCTCAGCAACATGACCTTAATGGGCCTTTTTTGCATGTAACAATGCAGAGAGCTATCCTCAAAATTCTAATCACAACATTAATCAAGGAGATGTAGATTATGTCACTTAGTACAAGCATCTGCCTCACTCACATTCCTCAAGCATCTCTGTATATTTACTTAGAAGTCCCAACTGTGTTAAGTGGATTTATTCCCAAGTAAACATTCAACATTGCTGGCTATTTATATTTGGAAAACTGTTTTTGATACATACTATAAACAAAAAACCTACACAGGGAAATTCATCAGAGCACCAGTCATCGTGATATGTACAAACAAGAGCTGCTCAGTTCTTCCATGGTGATTCTCCAAAGGCAATTATAGATGCGCTCACAGGCAAAACCAGCTCATTTATACAAATCCCAGGAGCTTCTATATCCATCCGAAACCCAGGGCAGGTCCAAGATCGAAAATAAATATGTAACCAGTGGCAAAGCAAAGAGATGACCCTTTATTTATACCTACCTTTTGGGAGCTTCTCTGTCAAGCTGAAGACAGCCAGGGTGAAGATCTGTATAAGAGGAATGTTTAGCCAATCTTTCATGATTTATCCGGTAGCCGGTTGAGGAAGAGGATTTGTCCCCTTTAGCCAAAGATAGGCATCTTTCTTCTTGGTTGCTTAGTTTTAAAGCATGGTTTGTTGCAAAGTTCTTCTCAGACACTGACTCGTGGGTTCTAAGTATACGCAGGAATCCTCCGACTTGGCTGCAGTGATGGACATGGCCAGCTGGTGTGCTTCAACGTCAGTCAGCTTCAACAATGTGGAGGCTCATGAAACAAGAGAGCACAAATCCCCTGGGAATGCCTTTTGAACAAACAGTGGGGAGTACACAATGCCTCAATGCCTTTCTAAAATAATAGCTTGGTCTCGGGCCAATGAAACATGTTGAGCTTCAGCATCATGTAAGAGTGCACTCCTATGGAGATCTTCTTCCCTTTTTAAAGCCTCCTCTTGCTGACCAAAGCAAAGGTCCATTTTTTTCCACATATTCCTGGATGCTTATAAAGTTATACTACTTGGTGTATCTCTTGTCTGAAACTATTTACTCACACTAGCCAATACTGCAAACTAGTGGCCCCTAATCTTTTGGGCACCAGGGACCGATTCTGTGGAGAGAGGTTTTTTTCGGTGGACCGGAGAGGTCATAGTTTCATGTGCTGCCTGCATGCCACAGATGGGGCTTTACTTATTTGTGCTGCCAGGTTTCTGGCATGCCACAGAGTGGGGGTTGGGGACCCCTGCTATAAACTCAAAGTTCATAGGTTTATTTCATTATTTTGCTGGGCTTTTACTGTATGTTGCTCCCATATAACCAACTCTAAGAAGCATACATAACCTATTCCTGTGATGGCGAATTATGGCACGTGTGCCACAGGTGACACACGGAGCCATTTCTGAGGGCATGTGAGGCGTTGCCCTGTCAGATCCAGTGCACATGCGCACACCAGCCAGCTGATTTTCAACTATTTTTCGCCTTCCGGAGGCTCCTAGAAAGACTCTGGAACCTGGGGAGGGCACAACCAACAGTGCACGCACGCATGCTTTTGGCACCCGAGGCGAAAAAGGTTCACCATCACTGCCCTATTCTATAAAATGAGATTTACCATACTCATAACAATTAATCAATAATCCTTAATTCTGTGCCAGGAACAATAAACAAGATATCTATATCCTACATTTGTAGTGGGACCACTTCATAACACACCTATCACCAGGTACTGGTGGAAAACTCAGGTTTTAATCACTTTTCTAAAATCTAGCAACTTTACAGTTTTAAAGAAGGAGGAAGCAGTTGCAAAGGTTTCTAAAGAAAGCAATAGCATTTAGCATTAACATTTAGGTTTATGTATCACCCCATAATACTTTACAGCACTCTCTGGATGGTTTATATTGCAAGCTTTATTTGCATATTTCCCCCAGCAGTCTGGGTCCTCATTTTACAGATCTTGGAAGGATAGAAGGCTGAATTAATCTTGAGCCCTGTCAGGGCTGAGCTGCAGGTTATGGGCAGAGTTTGCCTCCAATACTACACTGTAACCACGGTGCCACCAGGTCTCCTGTGCACCATCACATTGTCATCAAAAGGTGATATTCTCTAATACTCATACAAAAGGGATAGATATCAGTCTATGAGAATACTATTATTTAGGCATAAATAATATTCAATTAAACTTAACTTAAATTCACTAAAAAGCAACACAACTCCGTAAATCTGAGCAAGTTCAAGAAGTGCAAAATATTGGGCTGCTGTGGAGAAAGATAAAAACATGGAAGACACAGGAATTGAAAAGAAAGGGAGTAGCTTCTCGAGATGTTTAGCTTCTCAGCCAAGAAGCTTGTTTGACTCCGCTGAAGAAGTTTGGATGAGAAGCAAAATATCTTCAAAGAAAAAACAGAAAGTCCAGTTGCCTCTTGAAAAAACACCTTTGCGAATGAATGAGATCCACAGCAAAATGTATGTCTGAAGCAGGAAAATAATTATTTAAAATATAATAATAAAAATAACAAAGTAATAAAATGAAAATAACTACAAAGGCAAGCTGCCAGGGGTGAGATGATGTCATTTGTGTTCTTAAAATGGTGAGAGATTATCTTCCTGCTGTGGTTAGTAGGATGTGAAAATGAGCCTTGATCAAACCAGTTTGACCACAGCTATTATATTAGATACCTTGTCTAATACAAGATTTGTTTTGCTAATCATTAGACAGGCATAGATTTCTTTTTCTCACAAAATGTGGCAATGTGGAAAGCTGATGTCTAGTTCTAAACTACATCTAGTCAGTTATTTTGTTTTTTCCTTGAAAATGTTCACTTCTCATCCAAGAAGCATCTTGGATGAGAAGCACAATGTTTTCAAGAAAAAAAACCAAGTAAGTCCAGTTGTCTTTTGGAAAAGCGCTTTGGGGACAACCATGACCTGGATGATTAAGAATCTCCATGGACCAGAGGTGGGTTCCTACCAGTTCGCACCTATTCGGTAGAACCGGTTCGTCAAATCTACCAAACCGGTTAGAAGAGGTTCCATCAGTGGACCTGGAAAGCAGGCCACACCTACAGAAGAGGTTCCAAAAATTTTTTGAAACCCACCACTGGTCCTTGGATATGATTATTCTACACTATCATGCTCCTATTTATAAAACTCAGTGCCTCTGTGAAAGGTAAGGATGACTACTGCGTTTGAAGTGCAATCAGAACATTGCGTGTGTTGAAGTTGTTTTAACGCAAACCAAAGATGCCTTTTAAAAAACAAGTTTACATCATATTCTTATGCATGCCAGTGCTGTATGAGAGGTAATTTAAGGTGGTTCTGACAAGTGTTGTCGGCATCTTCATATCCGGTCACATGGGTGGCAAGACACTCCCATCCGGTCACATGGGCGGCAAGACACTCCCACAAAGGAGGCCACACCCACAGAGTAGGTTCGAACAATTTTTGAAACCCACCACTGCCATGGACATAATTTCCACTTACAATGTTGGTGATAATACAAGCAGAAATTTGGTCTATGGGCATACCCTCTTCTTCTCTAGGACTTTGCCTTCCATGGCCATTTCAATTTGAGCAATAGGAAAGGCCAGACATGTCATGTGTATAGAGGCATCTACTCAAATAATGCCTGATCAGCACTCCAAAAAGTACTCATAAACCGTTGTGAGGCTTCTTATATGCAGAGATGTAGCATTCTTCCAACTCATATTATGCCTTCTTCTTTTGCCCTCAATCTTTCCCAGCATGAGGCTCTTCTCCAGTGAGTCCTTCCTTCTCATTAGGTGGCCAGGATCTGGTCTTCTAAAGAGCAGTCAAGGTTGATCTCCTCTAGGACTGACCAATTTGATCATAAGTATAATCTTTATTGTCATTGTACTTAAATACAATGAAATTGGTTATCATCTTGCAGTCTAAGGGACTCGCACAAGTCTTCTCCAGCACCAGAGTTCAAAGGCCTCCATTGTTTGGCGCTTAGCCTTTCTTATGGTCACAGCCATACATTGCAACTGGGAAAACCATAGCCTTCACTATACACACATTTGTTGGCAATTTTCTCAGCAAGTATTTTGTCTAATTCTACACCATTTGGGATTTAAAAAAATAATTTATATTAAATAAGTTTTCAACAAAATAAAAACAAAACTAAATTTAAACTGAAGATTAAAAAAGGGAAAAAGTAATGAGAAAGTGAAAAAGAAATAAAAAAAATAGAAGAAAAAGGAAAAGGAAAAAAGCAATACATAGTAAATAGTAATGAAGTAGCTATAATTTACTTTTTTCCATAATCTACCCTGTATAATTATCAAATCCATAAATTGTCAATTCATTTTTTAAATCTTTTTTCAGCAAAAATTCCACAAGCGGTCTAATTCTACATCATTTTGCATACCCTGAAGTCTGCTTCCCATGAAATAGACGAGGAGCTAGCAGTCTTTCAGAAGAGCACTTAACATATATATATCTATACTAGCCGCTAATGCGGGTAATTATTTATAGGGGGGGAAATTTTGGACCAAATGTAATTTCTAATGTTGGATTTTCTTCCTTACCAGAGGGAGCCCCCTTGTGGAGTACTGTGAAGCCATTTTGTGCTGTACAGTAGAAGCCATTTTAAGGAACAACAGGCTGTATCTTAACAAAACACACATCCTGAGGAGTTTTAGGGGTGTCTTACCTGTATTTGTTTCCAGAGAATAAGAAATTTGTGTACCAAGTTTGGTTGAAATTGCTCAAGGCGTTCCAGAGTTATGCTGGAAGATATACACACACAGCCATTTATATTAAGGTAACCAGACGTCCCGATTTCAGCGTGACAATCACGCTTTATAACAATTTGTCCAGTTTTCCAGCGCGTTTTTAAAAAGTCCCGATTTTCCAAAAGAAAGAAAATCAATTTTAAAAAGGACGCCATTAAAAAAAAAGTTTTTATTTCTCTGAAGTATCGTTTCCGATGTGGCCTTTAGAGGGCAGTGGTTTCCCTCTCTCCGCTCGGCTCGCTCACAGGCCCGACGAGGTGCGAGGCTCCCTCCCCTCCTGCACATGCCGACACGCGATGTTTTTCTGCAGGGAGAGCAACGGTTTTCCGGCGGCAGCAGCACAGCGAGGAGGAGGCTCGGTCCCGGGCCAAGTGACTCAGCAATCGGAAGTTGTTGTTTTTTGCCCGCTTCTCTTGGGCGCCGCTCTCCCTGCAGCTATTTCTCCCTCTTTCTCCTTTTTGTCCTTTCTCCTCCTTCCCCCCCAAAAGAAAATGAGAGGGAGAAAGAGGAGGTGGTGGGATAGTGGGATCCTTGCTGCTTTCTGAGCTTGGTGTAGCAAGGATCCCATTATCCCCACCACCTCCTCTTTCTCCATCTTTCTCCTTTTTGTCCTTTCTCCTCCTTCCCCCCCCCCCAAAGAGAACGAGACGGAGAAAGAGGAGGTGGTGGGATAGTGGGATCCTTGCTGCTTTCTGAGCTTGGTGAAGCAAGGATCCCATTATCCCCACCACCTCCTCTTTCTCCCTCTTTCTCCTTTTTGTCCTTTCTCCTCCTTCCCCCCCAAAAGAGAACGAGAGGGAGAAAGAGGAGGTGGTGGGATAGTGGGATCCTTGCTGCTTTCTGAGCTTGGTGAAGCAAGGATCCCATTATCCCCACCACCTCCTCTTTCTCCCTCTTTCTCCTTTTTGTCCTTTCTCCTCCTTCCCCCCCAAAAGCGAAAGAGAGGGAGAAAGAGGAGGTGGTGGGATAGTGGGATCCTTGCTGCTTTCTGAGCTTGGTGTAGCAAGGATCCCATTATCCCCACCACCTCCTCTTTCTCCCTCTTTCTCCTTTTTGTCCTTTCTCCTCCTTCCCCCCCAAAAGAGAACGAGAGGGAGAAAGAGGAGGTGGTGGGATAGTGGGATCCTTGCTGCTTTCTGAGCTTGGTGAAGCAAGGATCCCATTATCCCCACCACCTCCTCTTTCTCCCTCTTTCTCCTTTTTGTCCTTTCTCCTCCTTCCCCCCCAAAAGCGAAAGAGAGGGAGAAAGAGGAGGTGGGGGGATAGTGGGATCCTTGCTGCTTTCTGAGCTTGGTGAAGCAAGGATCCCATTATCCCCCCCCACCTCCTCTTTCTCCCTCTTTCTCCTTTTTGTCCTTTCTCCTCCTTCCCCCCCAAAAGCGAAAGAGAGGGAGAAAGAGGAGGTGGGGGGATAGTGGGATCCTTGCTGCTTTCTGAGCTTGGTGAAGCAAGGATCCCATTATCCCCCCCACCTCCTCTTTCTCCCTCTTTCTCCTTTTTGTCCTTTCTCCTCCTCCCCCCCCAAAAGAGAATGAGAGGGAGAAACCATTGAAAAAAGTGACTGATGACCATTTTTCACACTTAGCGACCGTTGCAGCATCCTCATGGTCACGTGATCAAAATTTTGATGTTTGGCAACTGATTCGTATTTATGATGGTTTCAGTGTCCTGGGGCCATGTAATCGCCTTTTGTGACCTTTTGACAAAATATAAAATTTTTAATCAAGTCCCCCCCCCCCCCCCGGTCAATCGTGTCCCTCTTTACCAATCTGAAAATCTGGTCACCTTAATTTAGATAGATAGATAGATAGATAGATAGATAGATAGATAGATAGATAGATAGATAGATAGATGATAGACAGACAGACAGACAGACAGACAGACAGACAGATAGACAGACAGACAGACAGATAGATTCAGAAATAGCCCAAAGGACAAATCCCCAGCACAGAAACTAAAACATTCAATTGTCTTGAAAAGTAACCACCCTAACCGCCCCCATCCCAAATGTCTGCACAAATTCAAGCGACCCAACCCTGTAACATTCGAGAGAGCAATTGGTGATTGTTTTTCCTGCTGATGGGAGGATAGACAGCCAGGGAATTCACAAATCTCCTCCCTTGCTTGTCCTGAGCCAATACCAGCCCCATTAGTGTACCAGATTACAATTCAGCCATCAGGACAATGCAATTTATGTTAACATAGTTTCGTACTGACTCGAGGACTGGAGTATTAAAGCAGCTGTGAGGGAGAACCTTAGGCATAACAATGTTATTCACCATGCTAGAAACAGTGATGGTACAGTGTCTGATCAAAGGAATATAAATTAAGGGGATTCTTTAAAATCAAGATGATTAATAACTAATACAGTTCATTGCATGCAAATTGGCTTTTAAAGTTAAACGTATGATACAGAATAAAATAAAATATATCATGGAATATAATTGCTTAGGTACCTGATCACCTGCTGCATTCAATAAGGCTTTTGCGTCATCAGAATTTGCTTTATTGGATGATTTAAAAAAAACAACAAATATTCTTATACTTAAAGACAAACAAAACTTGTCAGCTTAAGTCCTGAAGCAAATTGCAAAAACAGTTATGTCTTGGAAATAGATTCTGAAGTTTGCAAGGCTAAAGTAAATAGAAGCAAGCTTTAAAAACTGCTGCCAATGGGGATAGAATGGCTTTTTTTTTTTCATTGATCTTGCCAGCAGCTGTTCCTGTGAACTGAGAAATGATATACTCTTTATGCAGGATAAAATTGTAAACTTGCTAGTCGGTTCACAATAAGTAAAATATTTGCTTTATGTAAAACAAAAATAATGAGTCTTTCTAAATTTTCTTTATTTGCTTATTGATTTTTCTTATTTTTATAAAACTTTAAATAATCCAAAAATATCTTGCCATATTCTGTTATTTTTTATTACATCTCATACTAATGGAAAAAGCCTATTTGCTTTTTGAATAAATAAAGCCCAAATGTAAGTACTTACAAAAAATCTTTAAATGTTTTTAATTATAATTCATTACACAGACAGACAGATGTTTAGACTGCTTTTTATCTACTTAACAAGCCCTTCCCAAGGATCTGAGATAGGAAGATATTGTTGTTTGATAATGTTAAAAGTATTGTCACAAAATGTAAGCTGTTTCAATAATGCTGCCTTTTGCATTTGACTGAGGAGGGATTTGTCAGTGTCAATGCTCCAGCTGTGTTAAGTGTTGTAAGGCAGGAATAAAGTTTCCCCAAACTTTAAATTCATAAGCAAACAAGATGCTCACATCTATAGAAGCAAAGCAGATATAGCCACAGTTCTGTAGGAATGGAAAATAATATTAAATACTGTACGTGCTCTATTTGTGTATATATACATTGTAACAAAAAAGGTGGCATGGTGGCTCCAT
Organism: Thamnophis sirtalis; assembly: GCF_051295495.1. NCBI lineage: Eukaryota > Metazoa > Chordata > Lepidosauria > Squamata > Natricidae > Thamnophis > Thamnophis sirtalis. Next base: position 88,276,742 of record NW_028261385.1, read on the forward strand.
GGTTAAGATGCTGGGCTTGTTGGCTGGAAATCTGGCAGTCTAGGTTTGAAACCCGAGTGTCATGCAACAGCTCCTGCCAACCTAGCATGTAAATGTAAGTAGATAAATAGGCACCACTTTGGTGGGAAGGTGACATCATACTAGCCACATGACTACGAAGATGTCTTCAGACAGCACTGGCTCAATAGCTTTGAAACAGAGATGATATGATCATCACCCCATGTAGTTGGCAATGACTAGTGGAGTAAAATCCTCAGGGACTCCTGTTGTAGGCAAAACCAAACATTTTTGGCTCTAAACATTTTCTTTCCTCTCCTGCTTCACAGAATTACATGAAGTGTTTCCTGATTTTCTATTACTGCTTCCTCACCTGATCAGTTTCCTTTTCATCAGATGGTGAACCTAATTCCATTTTTACAGTACTTATTTATAAATGTCAGGATTTTTAGTATTTTCCAATTCCTTTTTTTTAACATTCTTGTCTCTTGGAATAGCTACATCAGTCCACCAAACATGGTTCTTTTCAATAGCGGCAACATCTGGAATGTCCCATAAAATTTTTGCTCATTTTCAGTGTCTTTACCTATAATTTTATGTTCCTAGTCATTTTTATTGACCATGATTCTGTACTTCCTAAATAAATGCCAGTGTAATATCTTCCTGTCGTGTCTTCTTTTTTCTAACCAGCTGTACAATAAATTTGCTATATCCAATTCTTATATGGTCAAACGTATCTTATATACGTTTTCCCTTTTCTGTTTTAGCTTTGATGACATAGCGCGTGGTACTTTGTCTTTGCCAGCAAAAAGGATTCCTTCTGATTCCTTTCTTAATGTACCATTCTTTTAACTCTGCCATGTTAAACCAAATACATGGGAACAAAATATAATTTCCTTGCTCTGAGAGCTTAAGGGAAGGCTGACTGTGTATGCCAGTGTTTTCAAAGTTGTCAATTTTAAGATGTGTGGACTTCAGCTTCCAGAATTCCCTAGTCATAATACATGGGAAAATTGGTACAGTATGTATATACCATTCTGATATCCATTCCAACAACTACTGAACACATTAGCTCCTAAAGCAAATGAAGTGCATACAATAATCTAAAGTGAAAATGCATGCAAATTCAATACTCCATAAAAAGTTTGAGCCCCATACAATAATATCTGGCTACCCATGTTGAGGGATTCCCAATAAAGATTAAATTGGAAAGAAAGTTATGTAGATGCTGTGTCTTAACTTAAAGTAGCTTATGCTGGAGGTGTCAAACTCAAGGCCTGGGGGCCAGATCCAGCCGATGGGGTGCTTAGATCTGGCCTGTGGGGCTGCCCTGGAAACAGCAAAGGAGTGGCCCGCAGTGCCTCTGCCAGTGAAAACAGAGCTTGAGAGGGCCATGGACTCCGCTTTCACTGGCAGAGGGTTACAGGAGACCGTCGTATCCAAAAACGGAGCTCAGGAACCCATTTACTTTGGCAGAGTGGTTGAGCCCCACAGGTGCCCCCAACATGAGTGATGTCAAGCTGGCCACACCCACCCTGGCCACACCCACTCCAGCCCCCCCCCCCCCCGAGGTCAAACACAACCCTGATGCAGCCCTCAATGAAATTGAGTTTGACACTCCTGTCTTATGCCATATCTTCATCTAATAAGAAGCTAAGGAATAGTTGGGGATAACAAGAGTGAAGGAAAGCCCAAAAATTATTATTTAGTCCACACCAGCCAGCTTAGCTGCTCATCATCACTTAATTCAGCAGTAAAGTCCAGAAAGTTACAAAGGGCATTATTTTCTCCTTACATCCAGGACAATTTTCTAAAGAATGATACTGTAGAGTCGCTGTGAAAGTTCAGTGTTCCTAAAGCATCCACCTCATTTTTTCTGTTCCTTTGGAATTCTCCAAATACATCTGTACCCATTTATTTTATGTGCCTCTAGCAAATACTTACACAAGTCTGTTCAGAAAGAAGCTCTTATTTGTTCCTTGGGATTTCTCCCAAGTGAACTATATACAGGATAGTAGTTTATTCATTTGACAAAATGATGGGCCCAGCAGTTCTGTGTTAGCTGGAAAGCTCTAAACACAGGAGCTTCAAATTTTCCAGGTCTGGTGCCAGGGAGTGATCAGCAGGAAGGGACATATTTGCTGCTTTTGCTAGTTTTGTTTTTTCTCCCCCACAGTAAGTAATGGGAAGAAATGCATTCAGAACGGCGGGATTAAATATACTCAGTGTCTGGTTCAATGGTAGGGAGCCAAAGAAGAATCAGTTCTGCCTGACAGAAATCCACAATGTTTTCTTCTGGGTCTTTCAGGGATTGGTGGGGGTAAGAGGAATTCAAGGCTGCATTACATCCTCAAAACTCTGACATATTTTTCCAAGCACAAGAGAGAAAATCTCACCCATTTTATGGTCACACTTATTCACTTCATTCTTTCTTTTTAAAATAAGACTTTATAAAGTGTCAACAGGAAATGAAATACAAGGAAATGGAAGGAGGGGAATTACTTTCCTTGTTTATTCTTTTTCCTTAAAGGTAAAGGTTCCCCTTACACATACCGTATTTTTTGGAGTATAAGACGGACCAAGGTTTTGAAGAGGCAAATTAAAAAAAATAGGTACGTAGATAGAAGGATAGAGAGGGAGCGAAAGAAAGAGGTTCAAGGTTCAAGGTTCAAGGTTCATTTTATTTATATGCCGCCCTATTCCCGGTGCGACTCAGGGCGGCGCACAAACCCAAAGGAGGGGAAGGGAAACACAAGAACTACAACAAAAAGTACAGGGAATTTAAAACAACCAACAGCCACACGATTCGAGAGGGGAAGGGAACTCATCGACCCCAGGCCTGCCGACACAGCCAGGTTTTAACAGCTTTTCGGAAGGCCTGGAGAGAGGTGAGGGTCCGAATCTCTGCGGGGAGCTCGTTCCAAAGGGCCGGAGCCGCCACAGAGAAGGCCTCCCCCGGGTAGTAGCCAGATGACATTGGCTAGTAGACGAAACCCGGAGGAGGCCTAATCTGTGTGATCTAATGGGTCTTTGGGAGGTAATTGGCAGCAGGCGGTCTCTCAAGTACCCAGGTCCAATACCATGAAGGGCTTTATAAGTGACGACTAGCACCTTGAAGCGTATCCGGAGACCAATCGGTAACCAGTGCAGCTCGCGGAGGATAGGTGCACCCACAATCGCTCGCACGGCTGCATTCTGGATGAGCTGAAGTCTCCAAATGCTCTTCAAGGGCTGCCCCATGTAGAGCGCATTGCGGTAGTCCAGTCTTGAGGTCACGAGGGCATGAGTGACTGTTGCAAGTGCCTCCCGGCTCAGGTAGGGACGCAATTGGTGCACCAGGCAAACCTGGGCAAATGCCCCCCTGGTCACAGCCGACAAATGATGTTCTAAGGTCAGCTGTGGGTCCAAGAGGACTCCAAAATTGCGAACCCTGTCTGAGGGACGTAAAATGGTTGGATCCAGAGATGGCTTCTTCAGGAGGGGTCTCACCACCACTGTCTTCAATGGCGGAGGAAAGAAGCCCTCCCGAAAGGAGGCATTCACCATCGCCTGGATCCAGCCCCGCGTCACCTCCTTGCTGTTCGTGACCAGCCAGGAGGGGCACGGGTCCAGTGCACATGTGGCGGCACTCACCGCTCCCATGGCCTTGTCCACTTCATCAGGAGTAACAAGTTGAAAGTCAGTCCAGAGATGTCGCTCAAGACCCTCCCCCGGTACCCCGGCTGGCTCTGCGCAATTGGAGTCCAGGTCTATCCGAAGCCGAGCAACTTTGTCCGCGAGGAACTGGACATACTCCTCCGCTCTACCTCGTAAGGGATTATCCGCAACCCTCCCATTCAGGAGGGAGCGGGTTACCCTAAACAAGGTGGCAGGGCGCAACTCAGCGGACGCAATCAGAGCGGCAATATAGGTGTTCTTAGCTGTCCGTATTGCCGAAAGGTATGCTCCGATACAAGCTTTGAATAGTGCTCGGTCTGACTAGGATTTACTGGACCTCCAGCGGCGCTCTAGGTGTCTCTTTTGGCGCTTCATTTCCTGGAGGTCCTCGGTAAACCAAGAAGCCCTCCTGGATCCACTGCCGCAGATCGGCCGTAAAGGCGCAATCCGGTGGAGAGCCTCAGACGCCGCTGAGTTCCAAGCAGCAACTAAGGTCTCCACTGGACTGCGGGCAAGAGTATCAGGCACAACACCAAGCGCCGTCTGGAAACCCTGAGGATCCATAAGACGCCTGGGGTGGAACCACCTAATCGGCTCCTCCTCCCTACAGTGGGGGATTGGTCTCCGAAAGTCGAGACTCAGTAGGAAGTGGTCCGACCATGACAGGGGCAAGATTCGCTACCCCTCAAACCGAGATCACAACTCCACTGCTCCAAGAGAAATACGAGCTCGAGTGTGTGACCCGCTGAGTGAGTCGGGCCCCGGATTACTTGGGTCAAGCCCATGGCTGTCATGGAAGCCATGAACTCCTGCGCTCCATCAGAGTGCTCGCCGAGCAAAGGCAGATTGAAGTCCCCCAGTATCATAAGTCTGGGGAACTCAACTGCCAGCTCAGCTACTGACTCAAGGAGTGAGGGGAGGGCTGTTGTCATGCTGTTGGGAGGCAGGTACATTAACAACAAGCCCACTTGACCCGCAAGGTCCATCTTCACCAGCAAGGACTCACACCCGACAAGCTCCGGAGCAGGGATCCTACGAGGAACTAAGGACTTTCGGATAACAATGGCCACTCCCCCATCCCTTCGCTGAAAATGATGAAGCACCTGAAAACCCTCTGGGCACATTTCAGTGAGGGGGACTCCTCCCTCCGGGCCCAGCCAGGTTTCAGTAATACATGCCAGGTCTGCCCCCTCGTCCAGGTCTGCCCCCTCGTCTAAAATTAGGTCCTGGACGAGGGGAGCCTTGTGAACCACAGATCTGGCATGTAGAGAAATACAGTAGGTAGGTAGGTAGGTAGGTAGGTAGGTAGGTAGGTAGGTAGGTAGGTAGATAGGTAAAGGGATATATAGAGAGAAATAGAGATAGATAGATAAATACAGTAGGTAGGTAGGGAGAGAGAGTGTGTAAGTAGGTAGGTAGAGGGATAGAGAGAAATAGAAAGAGAGAGAGAGAGAGAAATACAGTAGATAAGTAGGGAGAGAGAGAGAGAGTAGATAGGTAGGTAGAGGGATAGAGAGAGAGAGAGAAATACAGCAGGTAGGTAGGTAGAGGGTGTCTGTGTGTGTAGATAGGTAGGTATGTAGAGGAATAGAGAGAGAAATAGAGAGAGAGAGAAATACAGTAGATAGGTAGGGAGAGAGAGTAGGTAGTGTTGTGTCCGAACCATGATAACCATGAGGTGTCAATCATCACCAGCGGGTGCCAGGATTGGCTAGAACGTGCAGGCGTCATCAGCAGGACCTGGCGTCATTCTAATTGGTTGCCTGTTTGACAGCTACACTATAAATAGCTGTCAAACCCGAGTTCTCTGTTCTGTTCTGACTAGTGAGTTATTGTTAACTAATAAAGTTGCTTCTTCCTGAATAGATCACCTCAGTTTGATCTTACTTCAGCTGAGTACTTAATAGGTAGGTAGGTAGATAGATAGAGGGATAGAGAGAGAAAAATACAGAAGGTATAGGTATAGGTATAGGTATTTTATTTGTATGCCGCCCATTTCCCTGGGGGGACTCAGGGCGGCTCACAGTTCAAAGGGAGGGAGGACAAACCAAGTTAAACACATAAGACAATACATTGTTAAAAGCACAACATTCATACAATTCGGGTGGGGTTAAGGTCTTTAAGGTCCCAGCCTGAGAGATGGAACACTTGACAAATTAGTGGGAGGGAAGCACAGCAGCCACTCGGTCTTATCCGGATTGAGCACAAGCTTGTTAACCCTCATCCAGTCTCTAACAGCCTCAAGGCCCTGGCTCATCACGTCCACCGCTTCATTGAGTTGGCACGGGGCGGACAGATACAGCTGTGTATCGTCCGCATACTGGTGGTATTTTATCCTGTGCCGCCGAATGATCTCGCCGGTTTCATGTAGATATTAAAAAGTAGGGGGGACAGGACCAAACTCTGCGGCACCCCATATGTTAGGGGCCTAGGGGTCGATCTCTGCCCTCCGACTAACACCGACTGCGACCTGTCCGAGAGGTAAGAGGAGAACCACCGTAAGACAGTGCCTCCCACCCCCACCTCCCGTAGTCGTCGCAGAAGGATACCATGGTCGATGGTATCAAAAGCCGCTGAGAGGTCAAGGAGTACCAGGATGGAGGCGTGGCCTCCATCCCTGGCTCTCCAGAGATCATCGGTCAATGCGACCAAAGCGGTTTCTGTGCTGTAGCCAGGCCTGAAGCCAGACTGGAATGGATCAAGATAACTAGCTTCCTCCAAGGACCGCTGGAGCTGAAAGGCCACCAACTTCTCAACAACCTTCCCCACAAAGGGGAGGTTGGAGACTGGACGATAGTTGTTTAGAACGGCTGGATCCAAAGATGGTTTCTTCAGGAGGGGTCTCACCACCGCCGCCTTAAGGGCGGGGGGAAAGACTCCCTCCCGAAGGGAGGCGGTAACAATCGCCTGGATCCAGCCCCGTGTCACCTCCCTGCTGTTAACAACCAGCCAGGAGGGGCACGGGTCCAGTACACATGTGGAGGCACTTACAGCTCTCATGGCCTTGTCCACGTCCTCAGGGGCAACAGCCTGAAACTCAATCCAGCTATGGCCTACCAGATTATCCCTTGGTGCCTCGGCTGGTTCTGCAGAATTGGAGTCCAAGTCCGTCCAAAACCGAGCAACTTTATCCACGAGAAACTGGACGTAATCCTCAGCCCTGCCCTGCAAAGGATCACCCGCATCCCTCCTATTTAGGAGGGAGCGGGTTATCCTGAACAGGGCGGCCGGGCGCGACTCAGCAGAAGCAATCAGAGTGGCAATGTAAGTTCTTTTTGACGTCCTAATTGCCCGGATGTACTCTCTGATGCAAGATGTTAAAAGTGCTCGGTTCGATTCGGATTTATTGGATCTCCATTGGTGCTCTAGGCGTCTCTTCCGGCGCTTCCTCTCCCGGAGTTCCTCAGTAAACCAAGGAGCCCTCCTGGATCCACTGCCTCGGAGCGGCCGTAGAGGCGCAATCCGGTTAAGAGACTCCGTCGCTGCTGAGTTCCAAGCAGCAACCAGAGTCTCTGCCGGACTGCGGGCGAGGGTATCAGGAATAACCCCAAGCTCCGTCTGGAACCTCAGAGGGTCCATAAGTCTCCTGGGGCGGAACCACCTGGTCGGTTCCTCCTCCCTACAGTGGGGGTGTGGTCTCCGAAAGTCAAGCCTCAGTAGGTAGTGGTCTGACCACGACAGGGGTACGATCTCACTACCCCTCAGACCAAGATCACAAGTCCACTGCTCCGAGAGAAATACGAGGTCGAGCATGTTACCCGCCGAGTGGGTTGGGCCCCGAATTACTTGGGTCAAGCCCATGGCTGTCATGGAAGCCATGAACTCCTGCGCTCCATCAGAGTGTTCACCGAGCGAAGGCAAATTGAAATCCCCCAGAACCATAAGCCTGGGGAACTCAATTGCCAGCTCGGCTACCGACTCGAGGAGCGAGGGGAGGGCTGCTGCAACGCTGTTGGGAGGCAGGTACGTTAACAGCAGACCCACTTGACCCTTGAGGTCCAACTTCACCAGCAGGGACTCACACCCGACAAGCTCCGGAGCAGGGATCCTACGAGGTACTAGAGACTCTCGGATAACAATGGCCACACCGCCACCCCTTCCCTGAGCTCTCGGCTGATGGAGCACCTGAAAACCTTCTGGGCACATCTCCACGAGGGGGACTCCAGCCAGGTTTCAGTAATACATGCCAGGTCTGCCCTCTCGTCTAAAATTAAGTCCCAGACGAGGGGAGCCTTATGAACTACAGACCTGGCATTTAGCGACAACAGCCAGAGACCAGGGTCCTGATTACTCGCACCATCTGGCCTTGGAGTGGGACTCATAGGGCCGGAAGGAGGGATCTCTGTAACGTAGCGAGCCCTCCTTCCCCGGTAATGGCCAGCCCTAAAGTCCCCGCCATATCTGCTCCTCCCTGTTACAACCATAATGCTCCGGCCCACTCCCGTGTCCGCAATTCCCCCAACCATCCCAACGACCCCCGCGTTCCTCGGCAGGTCCTCCGAATCAAACACACTCATTCGTTCGCCCAAGCAATCCCCACGTAATAATTAAAACACACAAAATACATCAATAATAGTGGGATCATTCACTCAATCACATGCATATCCCGTGCATATCCCATACAAAAGAAAGAAAAAAGAGAGAGAGAGAAAAAGAGGGGAAAAGAAAATTGCGCAGTTATTAAAAAAGTGCAAGTTCTGGGAAGGTCCAAAAAGTCCAGGGTAGTTGAGGGAAGCAGAGGGCCTTCTTACATACTGTGAGCAATAGCAATAGCAATAGCAGTAGACTTATATACCGCTTCATAGGCCTTTCAGGCCTCTCTAAGCGGTTTACAGAGAGTCAGCATATTGCCCCCAACAATCTGGGTCCTCATTTTACCCACCTCGGAAGGATGGAAGGCTGAGTCAACCCTGAGCCGGTGAGATTTGAACCGCTGACCTGCTGATCTAGCAGTAGCCTGCAGTGCTGCATTTAACCACTGCGCCACCTTGGCTCTGAGTGAGCACCCCCACTCATCCAGTAATGGCGCTATCTGAGGCAGCAGGTCCGGGGCGGCATCAGGCAGCGATGGCCGTGGCAGATGAAAGTGCAGTCCAAAAGCCGCGCTCAGGAAGGAGTCAAGTGTCAAACAGCAAAAGGCCCTGCAGCGGCGACGGCCAAGTGGGGGGGAGAATGCACTGAAAGGAGAGGCCAAGCCGAAGGGAGAGGGAGGGGGTGTAGGGAGAGAGAGAGTAGGTAGGTAGGTAGATGTTTCCAGGTGTATTTATCCATGTGCTGGAGAAGGAAATCGCTGACAAACCTTAAGACTTTGTTTCTGCTGGGACAGCACTTGATCAATGTAATTCTCATCAGTTAAAGAGCTTTCCAAAAGGGGAGGAAAAGTTTTTGCACTCTGCAAACCTCCCCAAAAGGGCCCGTTTTTCACGAAAACGGGCCCGTTTTTTTCAAATAATAGGCATGAATAGCCTGGGGGGGGGCTTGCAGAGTGCTCCTGGGGGGGTCCAAAAACAAGCAAAAAATGGCCTGTTTTTTGTGAAAACGGGGGCATTTTTTGTCAAGTAAATTGCATGCATACCCTTATGGAGGCTTATAGAGTGCTGCTGGGGGCTGGGGGGGCAAAAAGGCCAATTTTTGCTTATTTCTGCCCTCCCCAGCCCCCAGGAGCTCTCTGAAAGCCTTTATAAGGGTATGCACGGCCATTTTGGTGAAGCCTATACATTCAATAAATAAATAATAAATAAATAAAGGGGCGGGGCTTCAGGAGGCAAAAAATGCTGTATTCGATGTATAAGACGCACCCAGATTTTCAGCCTCTTTTTTGAGGGGAAAAAGTGCATCTTACACTCCGAAAAATACAGTATGTACTAGTCATTCCAGACTCTAGGGGGCGGTGCTCATCTCCATTTCAAAGCCGAAGAGCCAGCGCTATCCAAAGATGTCTCCGTGGTCATGTGGCCGGCATGATTAAATGCCAAAGGCGCACAGAACACTGTTACCTTCCCACCAAAGGTGGTTCCTATTTTTCTACTTGCATTTTTACATGCTTTCGAACTGCTAGGTTGGCAGAAGCTGGGACAAGAAGCTGGGAGCTCACTCTGTTACGCGGCGCTAGGGATTCAAACCGCTGAACTGCCGACCTTTCTGACTGATAAGCTCAGCATCTTAGCCACTGAGCCACCGCGTCCTCAATTCTTTTTCCTTAGCTACTCCATTTATTCATTCAACAACCTGATTGCTTGTTTTGTTGAATGAGTTTACTTGCCTAATGACATGTTGAATCAGTCAGTTCATCACAACAGGTTTCATTTGTAAAAAATAAGTCATTGTCTCAATTCATTTCTTCATGATAAAACTGCATCTTGATGGCATGAAAGGAATCAACCCAGCTTATTCAGGATTCAGGTAGCTCTTTAGCTGAGAGCATGTGAACAAAGTCTCTCCCTAATTCAATCCATTTTCCAGATCAGTTTATTTGAAAGATGAATTGAATTAGGGAGAGACTTTCTCAGCAATAGGCTATTTGTCTTCCTTTATTGCAGATTGATCCCACCAAACTTTTCTGGAGCTTTTTTTCAGTAAAGACAAGTGATTAAAGAAACCAACACTGAATTTAAGGTGAGTGCCTCCTGCTCAAAAGTTAGAGAAGGAAAATGTCCATTACCATCATCCCAGTAAATCTGAGGTGTTCCTTCTGTTTTAAAGTTAAATTATTGGGGGCTTGGAGAGAATCAGCATTTCTGTCAGGTACATAGAATCATATTATTTTAAGCATGAAGATTGGAAAATGTGGACTCTTGAAAATGACACCTCAGGTAATAATGTCTTTCAACCAGATAGGTCTTGATGAATATGTATAATAAATCCCATGAATGGTTGCATTATTCAAATTCACATTACTCATGTGATATTTCTATGGAAAATATGGTAATTGATCCCAGTTTTATGGAAATAAGCAATAAAAACAAAATTAAACAGAATTTTTACATGTATGTTACAGCAAGGGATAAAAAGAAGATAATTTAAATGTAATGTTTGCAAAGTTACAAAGTACTGTAATTATAGAAAGCAAAATAAAAGCAAACAATTCTAACTATCCCTAAAGGTATGCTTACAATGATGAAAACATCCATATATCTTTCAAAACATTTAGCAGTGCAGGATCAATTGTTTTCTCTTTTTTTACATCATCTTACATATTTGGGTAAATGCAGAGTACTTTATCCAAGTCTTCATGAATTTGCTTGCTTCAGTCAAGGTTAGGTGCAACATTTTTTTGCTTCACAACTTCTACCACTCAAAAATACATCTGAGAGTGAAGCTCTTCACTTGCACATTACTGTTTTTCTCTGGCAAAACCTTCCTTTTCTCCATGAGCTGCGGTGGCACAGTGGTTAGAATGCAGTACTGCAGGTTACTTCTTCTGACTGCCAGCTGCCTGAAATTTGGCAGTTCAAATCTCACCAGGCTCAGGATTGACTCAGCCTTCCATCCTTCTGAGGTCAGTAAAATGAGGACCTAGATTGTTGGGGGCAATATGCTGACTCTGTAAACCACATAGGTATTTAAGTCTAAATGCTATTGCTATTGATATTTTGCACATGTCTAGCTTAACAGCATCTAAAATCGCAATGGCAACTGTTCATGGTCTAACATCAACTGTACATGCAATGCCTTGCTTATTCTGATTTTATTTGATTACACTCCCTATTGTTTCTATTGCATGTAAATGGTGTATTTAAAACCACACCCAAAATGTGCACTATTAACAAAAGATGCATCTTTTAACATTTGCTAAAAACAGTGCAGTTTTATGCATATGTGAGCCCTGAACATTATATTGTAACCTATGGGTTGGAACAATGCATTAAATTAATTTTAACAAATTATATTTAATAACTGGTAGCAAATTTGCCTTTCTATCTGGCCTGAAAAGAATAAATTACACAGACTGAACGGTATCACCTCTCCATAAATACTTGGGTCCTGACATTTAAGAAAGGTGCCAGGGTGAGGCTCATTTAACAGTTGCACACCTGTCCAGGAGCTACTGCAATGAGATCAGCCCCTAACAAAGACCACAAAACAGTTGCCAAGCTTTGAGTTGCAAACAAAACTTCAGCCAAATCAATGCAGTGAGCTTGACAAGACACAAGTGTTCTGTCTTTTTATAGCCATCTCAAACTTCTGGATTGTTCTTTGTGCAGTTGACAATGAAACATAACTCTTTTATGTTGAAGCTGCACTATGCTGAGCAAATCATTTGTCATTGGTCAAATCATTCACCTTCCTGAATCATGCCAGTTATTATTGATGGCATCTCTCCATGGAATTAATGGGGATAATATTCTTTTCTAGAAGATGCTTGCCATCAGCTCTGATTTTCAGACATGGAAGTAGAAACAAGAAATACAGTATCTGTGTGCCACTGCTTCCTTATCTAAGGACTAAAGTATGAATGCTCCCCTTCCAGTGCTAAAAATAATCTAGGGCTTTTTTAGGGGGGGGGGATAGTATAAAAATGCAACAATCAATCAACCAATTAACCCAGTATTGTTTGGAAAGAAGGCCATTGTTTTTAATCATCCCCATATATTTTTTATTTAAAAAATATAAGAAAAAAAGTGTAGTGGGGTTGCTAAGTTAAGTGAGTTTTGCCTCATTTTACAACCTTTGTTGCCACAGTTAAGTGAATCACTGCAGTTGTTAAGTTAGTAACTTAAGTTCTTCAGTGAATCTGGCTTCCCCACTGACTTTGCTTGTCAGAAGGTCACAAAAGGGGATCACATAACCCTGGGACACTGCAACCGTCATAAATATGAACCAGTTGCCAAGCATCTGAATTTTGATCATGTAACCATGGGGATGCAGGAATGGTCATAATGTGAAAAATGGTCATAAGTCACTTTTTCAGTGCTGTTGTAACTTTGAACCATTACTAAATGAACTGTTGTAAGTCAAGGATTACCTGTAATAGATTTTTGTTCTAGCTTTATTTTAGATCAATGTGGAATACATGCCTAATCTTGTGGTTTCTCCACAACAACAATTCTATGAGAAGGGTTGGGCTGAGAGAAACTGACTGGGCCAAAGTCACCCAGCTAGCTTTCATGCCCGGGGAATAACTAGAATTCATGACCCCCCGATTTCAGGGGTGGGCTTCAAAAATTTTAGCAAGGAGTTCTCTGCCTGGTTGCTAGGTGGGCATGGCCATGGTGGGCATGGCCTAGTTGGCCTCCTGCACCACGGTGTGGGGAGGGCATTTTTGCTGTCTCCAGGCTCAGGAGGTTTTCTCGAGCCTCCAGGAAGGTGAAAATGGTCTCCCCAGGCTCTGGAGGCCCTATTGAGGCTGGAAACGGGCCTTCACGAACTTCCAGTAAGCCCATTTTTTGCCCTCCCCGAGTCTCCGTGCACACCCTGCATTTACCGGCATCCAAAACAAGCTGCATGGGGACTCCTGGGAGAGGCGGGGCGGGGTGGGTGAGGCCAGCCAGCAATGGGATTTGGGGGTTCTGAACTGCACAGAATCTTAGCTAGAGGTTCTCCCGAATCCCTGCAAACCCCCAGCAGCCCACCCCTGCTTGATTTCTAGCTCCTTAGCCCCTACACCGAAGTGGATCCATTGTTGATTTCCCATGCAAATAAACTATGAGAGATTCTCCCATTCTTTCATTACATAGGCCTTGGAGTTAATCCAATGTAACACAGACACTTAGAAGTTAATGCTTTGGAACAAATATTCCATAGCCACATACATTTGTAGACTATATGATTGTTTTGCTTCCTCCATCCTGGAAGCTTGCAAATGCCTGTTTTTCCATTCAGTTACAGCTCGTGCTAGATAAATACAGTATTCGGGTTGGATTCATATTGTCCAAACATCTGTACCAAATAACAAAATTCAGACAAAGGTTTGTCCAGACCCTGTTACTAATGATCTTAACAGGAAGAGTTATTGATCTCATCCCTTTGTATTTACATATAAGTAGGAAACCTATTTAATACCTCTTGCTTACTCCATCACGATATTTTCTAAATAGGGGTTGACAATTTCGTGTCTTCAAGTAGTTTGAGCTATATCTCCTATGCTCTTTGGCTATAATGCCTGAGATCAGTCTGTGAGCAAAGTTGACTGCCTATTCCTGCTCCGGAGTTTACTTGAAAACACATTGCAATAAATAATAATCCATTGTAATAGATATAATTTTATTTTAATAAATATAAGTCAATTTTCATGACTCCTACAACATTAGCATTTAACTTTTCTCCTAAGAATTAACTCTTTAAATAGCACAAATGTATTTGTTTTAACCACTCTTCTTGTGGGATCTTGTACCAACATCACCACCTGCTGGCTGATTTTTCAATTCCAAAAATATTTGCATAAAAAAAATATTTGGGACTCTCAGCACAAGAAATATTTTATAAATGAGTAGTAATAGGCAAACCCAAATGGCTAACATATTACAAGACATTTGAATTTTTTCAAGGGAATGTAAAGTAAAATCAAAAGAACTGATAGCAGAGAGAAATAATTATCAATGGTTCTCTTGTTCACAATTATTAGAAAGATGTAAAATAATGACTTTGAACAGTGTAAGATTGAGTTTGAAATAAAATTGTGTAAAAATGATGAACATGTAATTGTTAAAATATATAAAATTTTATTGCAATTTGAAATAGAAGGACAAGGAAGAGGATGTATGATGAAGTGGGCTAAGGATTTTAGTTATAACATTTGGGACAATTAGAAATATATGGCTGAAAGACTGGCATTTATACTATGTCATAATTTTAAAGATAATTTTTATAAAATTATATCATTTGTTTTTCTGCATTATAACTACAATGACGTTATTGCATGCATAAAGATGGAAATCTGGCATGGAAAAATAGTTGGTAAAGATAATGGCACTTGCTGTGATGGCTATATTGACTTGTTTGATCAGAGAATAGCCAATATTTATTTTTATGTTATGTTAATTTTATATTATTTATTATATTTATATAATATATAAATATATACTGAAGTTTCCTGGGTCTGTTTTTTTTCCCTTTTTTGAAGATGGGAACCACATCAGCTCTTTTCCAGTCTTCTGGCAGTTCCCCAGTGCTCCAGGATCTCTGAAACAGGGACATGCAGTCAGGGGAGGCAGGGAAGGCAGAGCTTCACCACTATCATCATCAAAAGAAAAAAAATGTAAAAGGAAAAAGGCAAGAGCTGAGGTCAGGCTACGCTAGTAGCTGCCAGAGTCACCATGGATGATTTTTCTTAGTGCTTAACTGTTTAAAAAAGCCTCTAAAAAGCACCCTCTACAGTAGGCGGCAGGAGAACGACATGCCTCATCTAGTCTGACTTTTTATGATCACTCGAGCAGAGTTAAGCAAGGGTTAAAAGCCGAAAAATTCCTCATCGTTCTCCTGCCTCCTCCTGTAGAGGGCGTTTTTTTTAGAGGCTTTTTTAAACAGTTAAGCAGAGTCATCCACGGTGACTCTGGCAACAACTAGCCCAGCCTGACCTCAGCTCTTGCCTTTTTCCTTTTGCATTTTTTTTCTTTTCATGATGGCAGGCAAGAGCAGAGTTGAAATCCTCCCTGAAACAGCTGGAAAAGGTATGTATGGGTCGGAGGGAGGGGGAGGAATTCAAACTTCATCCTCCTGGTGCAACTTTGTGTGTGTGTGTGTGTTTGAGACAGGGGGGAGAGAGGGAGAGAGGGAGGAAGGAGGGGAAGGGAGAAGAAAAAGAAAGAAGGAAACTTATTTAGCAAAGGAGAAAAACAAATGCTGTAGCTTTAAATCAGAACTGAGCATGCCTGGCTGTGGAATTCTGGGAGTTGAAGTCCACAAGTCTAAAAAAATTGCTGCCTCACCAGCCATAAACCTCACTGCACGTCACTGCTCTGAAAGATATAGTTCAGTGCTTCTGAGATCTTGTCTGCCAGTTCCTTCAGAACCCTGGGGTGTAATCCATCCGATCTTGGTGATTTGAACTCATCTAGGGTAGACAGGTGCTCACTTACCATTTTCTTCCCTATTTCAACTTGTGTTCCTAATCTGATTTTTGTGGTCCTGTTTTTGTTAGGTTGGACTGTTTTTTCCTTTTGTGTAAAGACAGATGCAAAAAATGAGTTAAACAGTTCTGCTTTCTCCCTGTTGCTTGTCACCTTCTTGCCACTTTCTCCCAGGAATGGAGCAATTGTTTCCTTAACTTTTTTCTTGTTTTTAACATATTGGAAGAAGTTTTTTTTGTTATTTTTTATTTTTGTGGCAAGCCTTTCTTCATTATGAGCCTTAGCTTTCCTCACTTCATCTTTACAGGCTCGGGCTATTTGCTGATATTCTGCCTTAGTTATGTCCCCCTCTTTCCACTTTTTATACTTATCTTTTTTGTCTTTCAATTTGTCAGAGAGTTCTTTATGCAGCCATGCTGGTTTCTTTTGGGAGCTGTTATTTTTCTTCTTCATTGGTATTGTGCTAAACTGGGCTTTTGTAATCTCATTTTTCAAAATTTCCCAAGCTTCTTGAGTTGTTTTCCCCTTGAGGATTCTCATCCATGGAATTCTTCCCAAGCTCTCTCTAAGTTTATTGAAATTAGCTCTCTTAAAGTCCAAGACTCTAGTTTGACTTTGTTCTACTACTTGTGTTTGCATAATGTTCCAATTCCAATATTGCATGGTCACTTGCCCCCAGGGTTCCTGTAGCTTCAACACCTTCTATCATTTCCTTTCTGTTAGTGATAATTAAGTCCAATATGGCTGATCCCCTTGTTCCCTTCTCTACTTTTTGGGAAACAAAGTTGTGTACTAGGTTTGTTAGGAACCTGTTGGATCTTCCACTTGGTGCAGAGTTTGTTTTCCAGTTGATGTCAGGGTAGTTAAATTACTATTGTGGTGTGCTTCCTACATACCTTAGTTAGCTAACTAGCAAAAAGTTCATCTACTTCCTCTGCTTGGTTGGGTGGCCTGTAGAATAGACCTATGTCATCCCACCCACCCCAACCTTTAATATTGACCCAAATGCATTCAAGATAGTTCTCATCATTGTTGTGCTCTATTTCTGTAGAGATGCGGTTATTTCTTATATATAGTGCAACTACTACTCCTCTTTTATTTGGTTAATAATAAATTAATAATACTTTCAAAACTTAATTGAAGTATTCCCATTTATTTGCTCCCTAGCTTCTAATTAAGAATAATAATTCCATATATACCTTTTCTCCTCAAAAGGATCACTCAAATATCAATCATGTAACTGCTATCACTATGTGATATACATTTGAAGAAAGGAGTAATTACTCTACATATTAAAGATCATCCATTCCTGCTCAGAAATCCAAGAGAAATAAAATGCTCAGTATGATTAGCCTTTGAAAAAGAAAATTGAACAGTAATATGAATAGCATTTTTTAAATCTTGAAAGGCAACCAGCCAAAAAAAAGGGATTTATTTTTTCTCATTCAAATTACAGGACAAAAGAAACATAATGTACAAAACATGAGGTATAGCCTAAAACAGTGATGGCTAACCTTTTTGCCATCGCGTGCCAAAAGCGGGAGGAGCTCAGAGGGGTATTACACGAACGTGCCCATGCACATAATTCTATGCACCATCCCCCCTGCATGCATACGCGACCCCCCCAGCTCCCCCCACTTTTGGCATGTGATAGCATGGTGGACTCATTTTTCACCCTCTCCAGGCTCCAGACCCTTTCTAGGAGCCTGGGGGGGGGGGTGAAAATGGTCTTTCCCACCCCTCTGGAGGCCGAAAATGGCTCATTTGCCGACTTCCGGTTGGACCGGAAGGCCCATTGTTCGCTCTCCCCAGGCTCCAAAGCCTTTCTAGGGGTCTGGGGAGGGCTAAAATGGCCTTCTCCATACATCCCTGGAGGCCCTCTGGAGGCCAGAATCGCCCCTTTTGCCAACTTCCGGTTGGACCATAAGGTCCGCTCCAGGCTCCAGAGCCTTTCTAGGAACCTGGAGAGGGTGAAAATGGCCTTCCTCACCCCCCGGAGGCCTCCCCAGAGGCCCACTGGAGGCCAAAAACAGCCTGTTTCCCGACTTCTGGTGGACCTAGAAGACTCAAAATCAGCTAGCCAGCACGCCGGAGCTAAGCTCGTATGCCCACCGATATGGCTCCATGTGCCATCTGTGGCATGCATGCCATAGGTTCGCCATTACAGGCCTAAAACAAAAGTTCTTAAACCTAATTACTTTTCCTGGTTCCACTACAAAATGGAATTCTAAACCACCATCCCCATTTATCTTTTGAAGTGCGCATATTATTTCACAGAGGTTTCAAGTCCTTGCTCAATTTTAAGCTTGTTGAATGTTTATGAGACAATTTTGCTCTTGCAATTGCCATGTTTGTGTTTCTAGTTTCATTATTAATTAAACAACTTAAATTTTCAAATTATTCTAAAATGAATGGAAAAAATATTTTGTCTTCCAGGGGATTAATGTTCTGTCAAAACAGCTAAGAAATTGAGATATTTCAAATCTCAACTGCAGCATTGCGCAGCTTCATCTAGTATGCCAGTTACACTCCTTCCTGGATTGGGTGGCTTTCGTTATATTTGGTCAAGTAGGCCAGGTATGAAATTCTCTTATCTTCACTATCGGTTCAGAACTGGGAGTGTGCACACAAGTGAAGCGAGTGTGCGCCGTTTCTACGCATGCACAGAACCTTCTGTGCATGCACAGACCATCCATGATGATGTCTGGGTGAGTGGGCAGAGCCTCCCACCTCCACCGCTACTGGTTCTCCCAAACCAGGGTGAACCAACAGAATTCCACCTCTGAAGTAGGCCTACTTCCCACCCAGCCTCCAGTGGTGGGTTCCGGATCCCGTGCAACCGGTATGGTGCAACGGGGCCTGGCATCTACCACATGAATGTGCGCATGCGTCCTTACTTCCTGCAACGCTCCACGATGCCTCCGCAACACTCCAGCTGCTCAGCAGAGCGTCACGCAGGGACCGTATGCTCCGTGCACATGCACGGAAGCACGGAAGAGCTCAGATATAGCAGGCAAGCGAGTGGGTCCTCCAGAGCACCGTACTGGAACGGTACATGGTGCTCCGAGCAAGCTCCGGTATGCCTGTACTAGGGCATACCGCCTGCAACCCACCACTGCCAACCACCCAAGCAACTTGCAGGACTCAGTCTACTGCTCAACCAGCTCCAAGGCTCAACAGCATCCAACTTACTTTTCTGTTTTTTGCAGAAGCTCCCAATAGATTGTTTTGCGGTGGTTCTCCTCTTACCTCTCGGACAGGTCGCAGTCGGTGTTAGTTGGAGGGCAGAGATCGACCCCTAGGCCCCTAACATATGGGGTGCTGCAGGGTTCGGTCCTGTCCCCCCTACTTTTCAACATCTACATGAAACCGCTGGGCGAGATCATTCGGCGGCACGGGATAAAATACCACCAGTATGCGGACGATACCCAGTTGTATCTGTCCGCCCCATGCCAACTCAATGAAGCGGTGGAAGTGATGAACCAGGGACTTGAAGCTGTTAGTGACTGGATGAGGGCTAACAAACTCGTGCTCAACCCAGATAAGACCGAGTGGCTGTTGTGTTTCCCTCCCACCAATTTGGCTAGTATCCCATCTCTCAGGCTGGGGGGTCAAACATTACGCCCCTCAGACAGGGTCCGCAACTTGGGAGTCCTCCTGGACCCACAGCTGACTTTCGAACATCACTTGTCAGCTGTGACCAGGGGGGCATTTGCCCAGGTTCGCCTGGTCCACCAGTTGCGCCCCTACCTGAACCGGGAGGCTCTCACAACAGTCACTCGTGCCCTTGTGACCTCTAGGCTGGAATACTGCAATGTGCTCTACATGGGGCTGCCCTTGAAGAGTATTCGGCAACTTCAGCTAGTCCAGAATGCGGCCGCACGAGCGATTGTGGGTGCACCTCGTTTCATCCACATAACACCTATCCTCCGCGAGCTGCACTGGCTACCTGTCGATCTCCGGGTACGCTTCAAGGTGCTACTTGCCACCCATAAAGCCCTCCATGGTAGTGGATCTGGATACTTGAGAGACCGCCTACTGCCAATTACCTCCACACGACCTATTAGATCTCACCGGTTAGGCCTCCTCCGAGTCCCATCTGCTGGTCAATGTCGACTGGCAACTACGCAGAGGAGAGCCTTCTCGGTGGCAGCTCCGACCCTGTGGAACGATCTCCCCGTGGAAATTCGTACCCTCACCACCCTCCAGACCTTCCGCACAGCCCTCAGAACCTGGCTATCCCGTCAGGCCTGGGGTTAAGACTACAACCCGCCCAAATAGTATGAATGTTGTGTTTTAATTATGTATTTGTCTTATATGTTAAAAGTTTGTCTCCCCCCCCCCTTTTAAGTTGTAAGCCGCCCTGAGTCCCCCCAGGGAAAAGGGCGGTATATAAATAAACTTTAAATTAAAAAAAAAATTAGATGTGATGTGAGGCCCAGCTTCCTTACAGCCAGTGACGTGCAGTCAGGGGAGGCAGGGCCTCACCACTGTCGAGGGAACCACGTGCCTCATTTAGTCTATTTTTATGATCACTTGAGCAGAGTTAAGCAAGGGTTAAAAGGTGAAAAATTCCTTATGCACGTGGGTCTCTCGCCTCCTCCTATAGAGGGCACTTTTTTAAGAGGCTTTTTTAAACAGTTAAGCAGAGTCATCCATTGGAGGCTCTGGCAGCAGTTAATCCAGCCTTACTTCAGCAGCTCTTGCCTTTTTCTTTTTACATTTTTTACATTTTCATCATGGCAGACAAGAGGAGAGTTGAAATCCTCTGTGAAACAGCTGGAAAAGGTATGTGGGTCGGAGGAAGGGGGGAGGAATTCAAAATTATTGTAATTTGTAAGTAATTGTAATTTGTATTATTATTAGTAATTTGTTTGTGTGTGTGTGTGTGTGTGTGTGTGTTTTACCCGCCTCTGCTGGCGTGCAGGCTGGCACTTTATTTTTTATTTTTTAAAGCCCTGCTGCCGCACCGGTCATAGAGCGGGATGAGTCCCGCTCTATGGCCGGCGCGGCGGCATGGCTTTTAAGTCCCGGCGCCGCACCAGGCATCGCGCCAGGATTTTAAAGCCATGCTGACGCACCGGTCATAGAGCAGGATGCGTCCCGCTCTATGGCCGGTGTGGCGGCATGGCTTTAAAGTCCTGGCACGGCGGTGGGGCTTCAGCGGGGCTTTCGGAAAGCCCCTCCGAAGCCCCAGCGCTGGCAGACATAGGGCGGCTTTTGCCCGCTTGCCTCACTGGCCATGAACCTCACCACATGTCACTG
Organism: Thamnophis sirtalis; assembly: GCF_051295495.1. Taxonomy (NCBI): domain Eukaryota; kingdom Metazoa; phylum Chordata; class Lepidosauria; order Squamata; family Natricidae; genus Thamnophis; species Thamnophis sirtalis. Next base: position 88,297,669 of record NW_028261385.1, read on the forward strand.
CTTACAGCTCATGGCAACTTCATGCTATTCTTCAAGCAGGTAGTATTCTCATGAACCCATTTTTTTTTATAAGATATTTTTAATTTCCATTTTCACAACATACAATCACATGTATACTATACATAGCCAGTATCATATAGTAACAAATAATGATCACATCAGTTCCTCTTGTCATCTTATTAGCTCTTCTGCTCTCCATACACCTCCCTCTTCTACCTCTCTCCTACTTCCTATCTTCCCTCCATCATCCCTTCCCTCTACTTCCCCTTCCCCTCTCCCTCTCCTCTCCCTACATTCCACTCCTCCATATCATCATCCTCCTCATCCTCCCCCCTCACCCTCTCTCCTATCCCTCTCTTCCAGGGGTGGGTTTCAACCAGTTCGCGGCGGTCCCCGCGAACCGGTTGGTCGGCGAACCCAGAAGTAAGTAACTTCCGGGAACGGCGAAGGGCCCACCCACCCGCCCACGCTCCTTACCGGTCTTTGAAGGCTTCTGCGCTTCCACGCAGGCGCATGGCACATACAGCGCCTGCGTGATTCTCCACAAGCAGCTGGATGGCACATACAGCGCCTGCCCGAGTCTCCGCGAGCAGCTGGAGCATCGTGCAGGCGCTAAGACGCATGCGTGAACTGCGTGCGTGCACGAGGATGCCGCTGGCCCCGTTCCAACCGAACCGGTTGGAACGGGATTAGCAACCCACCCCTGCTCTCTTCCCATCTTTCTTTCCACTCCTCCTTATCCTCCTCACCTTCCCCCCTCACCCTCTCCCCACCTCCTCTTCCCATCTCCCCTCTATTTCCCACTCTTCCTCTCATTGTTGTATTTCTGCTTCTGAGCAAACTCAGTCTATGTTGATAGTATTTATACTTCCATAACAGTATAATTAACATATCATAGTTATAAAGAAAAAATAAGAGTGAACAGTATACATGTGCAATCATATTACATTAAAGTCTAACACCCCTCGTAAAACCTCCCTCCCTCCTACCCTCCCCCCCAACCCCGGCCCCCCAGCTTTCCCTCCCCCGGCTTCCCAGAACCCATACACGGTGTAAATCTTTAACAAAAACAGTCTAAAATATATTGGAAAAAAGAGTAAGAGAAAACAAAAAAACAAAAAAACAAACAAACAAACAGAAAAAATTGATAACTTCTTTACATTGAGCTTAGCTCCTCCTTGCTAAACTAACTTCAAACAATTTATATCAGTCCTGGTGTTAATCATAAGCTATCTGGAATTTCTTAGTCCCGTGTTTATTTTGAGTATAATCAGTCTGTTTTTTCCCCATCTCGTTTATCCATAATTATTTTATATATAATCAATCCATTTTGCCCAATCTCATTTATATCTCTTGTTTAATTGGTGCTTAAGATATGCAGGTATTTGAGGAAGAAGGCGGGGCTTAGCAGTGAGAAGACGGAGTTTCAGGCTATTCCTGAAATTCCCCTATTCCGAAGGAAATTGGATGGGTCATTTCTGATCCTAGCTGTCCCGGAGAGACAGTGTAAGGTTAGGGGACATCCAGTGACCTCAGAGACGTTCGCAAGTCTCTGGGGGGCTTGGAATTCAACCCCTTTTGCCAGCTCCTTCTGGATTAGCTGTAAGCTAACCGAAACTGCAGGTTGCCCCTAAGAATGGTGGAAGTGGTTTCAACTGGTAAGCTGATTTTATTACTCAAAGAGATTTACGCATTAAAATTTAAGCTAATTGAAGCCAAAGAACAGAAAAATCTAGCGGCGAATTGTTTTTTTTTAATGGATTTATGGCCGGTGGTTACCCTATTTCTTAAATGTTTTTAATGATATTTACGTGGATAAAGGAAAGATTACTCCAACATTCCCTCTGACTCTTCTTAAGTGGGCTGTAAACCAATTTACTACAATTTGGCTTTTCACAATCTGACACTTTTATTGCTTGGCTGTGTTGGTCTAAGATCAGATAAGATCGCACAGCTCCCAGCGTGTTCTTACTTGCAAATATCTTAAAGCTTCTAGCTGCGTCACAACATGGCGTCTATACATGCTCCAAAAGGTTCGTTTCAAATGATTTTCTCTGCATTTCAAAAGTTGTTTGACTCGTATGAAAGATTTGAAAAAAAGCTGGACTATTTAACATTAAAATATGAAGAAAAAAGTGAGAACGTTGAATGTTTGAATGTTCCTGAAATATAAATGAAGAATGTCAGAAATGAAGTTTTTCAACTTGCTGACATGCCGGGCGTCTGGTTTACTTCGGAGGGAGAAAGAGATGCAACGCTTGAAAGGGGGGCAGCCATACAGAAGATTTATTTCAAAAGACAGAGTGCAGGAGGAATGAGAAGCATTAAAGAATCTATACTTTATGAAACATCATTTGCAGAATTTTCGATACCACCCTTGAGAATTAAAGACAAACTGAAAAGTGTAACAAGCCGAGGACAACGTTATTATTACATCAGAGGCATCCTGAGCAAAAAGGTGCGAAGATATTCCTGTTTGGACTTGCTTATAAAAACATTTGGTAAACCTGTTCCGCGAATGGCAATAGGACTAAGGAGGTTTTGTTATTGGAGAGACATAGACTGATAGATGGAAGAATACAATTTAAAACTAGCTAAATCTAATTACTCTTATTTGTAATAGACATAGCTGAATAATAATTGATATTGCACCAAAACATGTTGTAACCAGCTGATATACTTTTTTTATAATATATACCTGTGTTCCTTTTTTCTTTTTCTTTTTTCTTTTTGGTTTCTCTTTTGATTTTTTCTTTTCCCACTGGTGTGGGCATGTATTGTTTAAGAAACAAAAATTATTATTATTATTATTATTATTATTATTATTATTATTATTATTATTATTATTATTTTAAATAATAATTATAGTCAAATGAAAATGGATATATGATGATGGTGATATGTATGAATATTTGAGTTAAAATGCTCGAGTTAACATGAATTATGTTTGTTGACTGTGGAAGAGATGCACAAAAGTCTATTTGTAACCAACTGATACACTTTCTATAGCATGTAAAGAAAGATGTTGTATTTGTTTTAAATTAAAAAAAATTTTTTTTTAATAATAATAATAATAATAATAAAAAAGATATGCAGGTATTTTAGCCATCTCGGCTAAATTTGTGACTGTTTAACAACTCACACATTCATTTAACAGCCTCATCAGAGAGAGCAGGGGGTGGGAGTTATTAAGCAAGACTGTCTCACTTAACAGCCATCGCGACATGCAACAATAACTGGCAGGCTCCATTACAGTCGTATCTCAACGGCTATCTCTATTGTTAAGATCCAGGTATATTTATTTGACAGATACTATATACATGTAGAATATATAAATAGTATTCTGTGTATCTTATTGATTGAAAACTATAATATTTTCTGATTTAAAAAACCCAAAAGAAGCTAAATTGCCATGATTTATTTTATGATACAAGTAAATTTCACCACAAAACTGTGACAGCCATCTAAGGAATTAGGACATCCAATAACATCATTCACCTCTTTCTATTGTATATATTCTCTGTTGTCAAAATTGTATACTCAGTGGGTAAAGTCTATATCTTGACAGATTTTAAAATGTAATGACTGAAGAACATGACATTTGTCAGACATTTAATAAGGCAAGAAAAATGTTGGTATGATAATTTTATTGTGTTGACACTTACATTAAACTACCATTAGGGGGAAGTATGGAGCTTTGCTTTTCTTACAATGCTGAATGTTTGAATTTTTCTTACAAAGTTATTAGTGAACAGTTTAAAAAGGACTTAGATGTTAAGAAAGCATGCTTCTTAATTAATATTTATGGAAACTGAAATTTAATATAGCCCCACTGCATACTAGGGGTTCTATTCCTTATAAATTTGCAATGGCTTGTAATCCCAAAGCTATTTTTCTAAATGCCCAGAAACAACTTAGCTAGTTCCTATGCCACCCAGTCTTTCATCATAAGAGTTGAGATCCCATCCAGGAATTAAAATCCAGATGACACTAGAGAGCAGCAAAGAGATAAACAAAACTCTAAACTGTGCTGTTCCCAGTTATTTATATTGTTATTTATTAAATATATGTATATGGTCGCCTAACTCACACACAGTGATTCCAGGCAGCTTACAACATTAAAAATCCACAGTCTAAAACTCTCTCTCCTCCTCCCCCAAGGCAGCAACAAATCCAATCAAACCAACCGCTCTGTATCAACCTATTAGATTATTAATTAAATCATGTCAAATAAAGAAATGCATAAAAATCATGACTTGTCAGCCAATTCTGGGCAAAATTAGGGCTCATTGACTTATGTAAATGACTGGGAATTATGAGCGTTGTAATGGGTGAAGTTTGCTTTTAGAGACTATTGTTTTCAGAAAGCAAACAGGGAGGGTGTTTTCAATGGACGTTGTCAGCATGATTTTTACTCACTTAGGTTGTGAACTGCATTTCTCATTCATGCATGTTAATTCACTAAACTGCATAACCTTTCACTGCATTATATACGTGGTGGAAACTGGCAGATAATCCTACAGGGCCTGATCGCTGATACAGGCAATTAGCATGACATCTTTGTCATTCAATCTGCAAATCTCTAGCTGTTGCACTCCTGTGGTGTAGCAGAGAATGCTGACATCTCTGTGAAGTTTGCCAAAAGCATTTCATGTGGGATCAAAAGGGGATTGGGGTTGGCTTTATTTCCTTTGGTCAACAACTAATGATAGAAAAATAATCTACTGTATTGCAAGAATTAACAACTGGATTGTTGAAATTTTTACGGGGCAAGACATTCTGGTCTACTAAGCAAAAGCGCATGAAGCAGATGCAGGGGTTACATAGTGGTAGGGCTTTGCACACATGGTCATGAGTATCGTTTTGATTTGAGGGAATGAGTTGCCTTGAAAAGGTCTCTGGGAGTGTACAGTCAGAGGTGGTATTCAGCCAATTCGGACCGGTTCGCTCGAAATCAGTAGCGGAAATCGCAGGTGGGCCTGCTAACCCGCCTCAGCTCTATACCGTTCTATTTAGGCATGTTTTTGAGGCTGGGCACATGAATGGAAGGCGCACATGCGAGCAAAGTGCATGTGCAGAAGCCCGGATGCATGGATGGAAGGGGGTGGGGGTGGCGAACCAATAACAAAATGTGAAACCCACCGCTGTGAACAGTGTATGCAACAAGCGCAGCAAAATATTTCTGCTGTATTGTAATCTATTTCTATAGTGAGCTTGTAGATCCCCCACAGTCCCTGGGAATCTCTGCTCTAATTGCATGGGTCTACTTATATTTCTAACTTACAGATCTCAGGTTAGCCTTGCTACCTGTCCTCCACTGTAAGTATAGTCGTACTCCTGCCTCAGTTTGCACTTCCAATAGACATTTTTTGAAATAAATGAGACTATATATTATCAAAAACAAGAACAACAACAAAAAGGGACTACTTGTGGGATGGTGTGTGTGTGTGTGTGTGTAAAAACATTTGTAGAAATCAAGAAAATATTGAAGAAGTCAATGAGAAATCATTTCCATCTTACTGCCAGGGAAAAAAATGATATAGATGTGTCCATAAAGTTATCAGGAAACGAGGAAAACTCAGCTCGATTAAATCATTACCTTTTGCAATTCTATGCAATTGGGATGATAGAATCTAAAGCCTTGGGGATCGGGGTACAGTGTGGCAGATAAAAAAGAGTTATAATGATAACCTACTTCTGAAATTCATTCTTGAGATATTATTGTAGTGATTCAGAAGACAAACTCCTCAAGCTGCAGTTAGTAATGAGGGAAGGAAAATTTTGGCCTGGCGACATGCAGCCCAAATCAAACACCAAACAGATTACATAGCAACAACAAAAGCAGCTGCAGACTTATTTTGCAAAGGTTTTTGTTTGGTTTTAAGAAACATAAAAATAAACTTGAGGAGGGAAAAGACAGGAAAATGACCATGTTACAAATATCAACCCGGGCAGTTCTAGTAATCGTTTTATACACGAGGGAAAATTCATTCATTTGTTCTTGTTTATCAACACGACAACCCGAGCAGGCTAAGAATCAGATGTCAGAGCAAATGTTGGGGCTTTTGGTCTTAGTGGGGCTGTAGTTGCTAACATTGGCCTCATTTATTATTTACATTTTTAAAAGCATTTTTTTGAAAGATCCAATGCTGTGGGGAAAATCAGAGCATTTTGAAGCTGGGGCCATTCTTTGGATGGGAAACACAGAGACCTCCAAAATTTTCACCAAAAATGTGATATAAGGAAATCTATTTAAATGTGTCACTGGAATGCCAGCATATTAACGTTGTGTAAAACCACACAATCAGTTCTTCCTGCAAAACATGCCAAGCTGCTCCAGGGATGGTCAACCATTTTCCATCAATTAATCTTTCAAACTGGGAATGACTTGTAGTGTTCTGGATGTGGTGTTTGGAGCCAGAGCGTGTCCAGAACACCATGAATACTTCTGAATTAGAGGATGAACTTCTGGAAAATCACCAGACCACCCCAAAACAGTGAGATCAACATGATCTGAAACAGGGGAAAAAAAAACCTGTCCAGAATTCCCTGAAAGATTTGTTCCTCCAACATATGTTGACCTGGATTCTATGTAATGTCTGTTCCAAGAACCTTTTGTTTTTCTACATCTCTAACTTAATGAAATTAAATTGAATGTTAGTTGCTATCTCGCTCTATCCTTTATATTTCAAGTTTGGCCCTTGAGACTCCACCCAAAAGCCTTGCATCAGAAAAGGACAGATTTATTCTCTTCTGAATGCGGGTTGGGAGTTTCCTGTCTGTGTTCTTGAACAGGATTCTACAATAAGGTGACCAGATTTTCAGATTGGTAAAGAGGGACACCATTGATGGGGGGGGGGGGCTTGATTAAAAATTTTATTTTTTGTCAAAAGGTCACCCCAGGACACTGAAACCAGCATAAATATGAATCTGTTGCCAAACAAAATTTTGATCACATGACCATGAGGATGCTGCAACGGTTGCTAAGTGTGAAAAATGGTCGCAACGGTCGCTAAGTGTGAAAAATGGTCATCAGTCACTTTTTTCAATGCCATTGTAACTTTGGTCACTAAATGTTTTCCCCCTCCTCGAGACACCTCACTTCTTCCTTCATTCCTCTTGCTTATCTACCTTCACCTTATCCGTCTTCTGCTCTTTCCCCCTCTTCCTTCCTTTCTCCTTCCATCCTCTCTTCTTTCCTCACTCACTCCCTTCCTCCTTTTCTCTTCCTTCCTCCTTCCATTCTTTCAGCTTCATTTCTTTTGCCTATCTACCTTCTCTGTCTTTCTGCTCTTTCCATTTCTCTCTTCCTCTTCGCTTCTGTTCCTTCCTCCTTCCCTCCTTCCCTCCTTTCCTATTTCTTCCTTCTTCCCTCCTTCTGCCTATCTACCTTCACCTTCTCTGTCTTTCTGCTCTTTCCCTGTCTTCCCCTTTCCTCCCTCCCTCCCTTCTTTCCTTTCTAGTTCCATCTTTTCTTCTTTCCTCTCCCTTTTTTCTTTTTTCCTTCCTTCCTCCTTCCTCTTGCCTATCAACTTCATCCTCTTTGTCTTTCTGCTCTTTCCCTCTTCCCCTTTTCTTCCTACCTCCTTCCCTCTTTTCTCCCTCCCTTCTTCTTTTTCTTCCTTTCTTCTTCCATCTTCCTCCTTCTCCTTCCATTCTTTCTCCTTCCATCCATCTTTTCTCCTTCCATCTTCTCCCCCCCTCCCTTCTTCTTTTCCTTCCTTCCCCCCTCCCTCCTTCCTTCCTCTCCTTCCCTTTCTCGCACACAGGAAGGGGAGGGGGGCTTTCTAGTCGCTTTCACAGCATAATTTCTTTATCTAACTTTTAAAAAACAGTGTTCAAATCAAACGAGATTTTCGTAACCTGCGAAGCACCAAGTTATTATCTTCTGTTGTTGTTACAAATTCGCAGCTACTCCATTCTTTCCAATAGGGAACTGCATTTCCCAAGATGCCTCAGGTCCTCAAAGCGCTGAACGCAGTTTTGCAATTGACTCCAGCAAGGCCCGGTAGCCGCCGGCTGGGGCAATCGAGACAAACGAGGGAAGCGACTGAAACGGACGCCGCAGCAGGAGAGCGGTACCAATCCATAACATGATTACTCACCAGTGAGTAAGCGCAGCTGCAACCCCAAAAGATCAAATGAAATGGAGATTCGCGCAGGGGTGCTCAGCTAAGCGGAGTCCAGCCAATCAGTGAGCTGGTTGGGATGGTGCGTGCTGAAAATTTTCCATCCCAGCCAGCTCACTGATTGGCTGGAGTCCAGGCCAATCCAATCAGTGAGCGGCGGGCTGGGCTGGCTTAAATTTGTAGGATAGAACAGAACGATGAGCCAGTCCAGCGAGCTGGCAGCTGATGGGCGGGGGAGGGCAGCGGCAGCTGTTTTTCACCTCGCGCAGAGAACGTCCACTCAGTCCCGGAGCTTCTGCCGCCCGTGGCGGCCCCTGTGCAGCGCCCCCATGGGCAGCAGAAGCTCCGTGACCAAGTGGAAGTTCTCTGCGCGAGGTGAACAGCCGCCGCCGCCGCAGGGGAGGGCGGCGGGATGCGACCACGCCTCGCGGACTCGCGGCGTGGTCGCTGGGAACCGCGCAGCATAGGCGCCGCCATGCCGGCAGAAGTTCCGTGAGTCTGTGACTGAGTGGAAGTTCTCTGCGCGAGCGGCGGCGGCTGTTTCACTCACGCAGAGAACTTCCACTCGGTTCTGGAGCTTCTGCTGCCCGTGGTGGCCCAGCACAGGGGCTGGCTGTGACGCGAGGAGGTGAAATGAACTCCGCAAAGGGGGAGAAGGAGAGGAGGGCTGTCTCCTCCCCCCAGCGCCTCCCGATTCCCACCGGTACCAATCCATAACATGATTACTCACCAGTGAGTAAGCGCAGCTGCAACCCCAAGAGATGAAATGAAATGGAGACTCGCGCAGGCGTGCTCAGCTAAGCGGATTCAGCCAATCAGTGAGCTGGTTGGGATGGAAAATTTTCAGCACACAGTGTGCTGAAAATTTTCCATCCCAGCCAGCTCACTGATTGGCTGGAGTCCAGGCCAATCCAATCAGTGAGTGGCAGGCTGGGCTGGCTTAAATTTGTAGGATAGAATGGAATGATGAGCCAGCCCAGCGAGCTAGCAGCTGATGGGTGGGGGAGCGTGGGAGCTGCGAGCTCCCAAAAAACCGTGTTTTTTTAAGAACGGCGCGGGACGCGGGAAAATTTATGAAAAGGTGTGCCTGTCCCGCCAAATGCGGGACGTCTGGTCACCCTATTCTACAAGCCTTCCATGTGAGTCCTTCATGAAACAAAAGCAGCTAATAAGCTCTCGTGAATCCCTCATGAACAAAGGAGGCCAATTTCTGAAAATGTTCTCTCCAAAATCCTTTTAACTGACTTTTGCACAATGACTGAATTTCACACACTTCAGAAAATATAGTCTGGTAAAACAAGCAGAGATAGCAACTCATGCTTTACATTTGCATCTGGGATTGATGCAAGAGAAACTGGGGAAAACCTCTATTGGGAGTTTCCTGTAATGGAAAGATGAGGTCTATGAAAATGGGTGGATGACCAAACATAAAGGATAAAGGAACCTCTGCGGATTTTACTCCTCCAGTTGTCACCAACTATGGGGGCAATGCTCAGCTCTGCTTCAAAGACATTGAGCTAGTGCTGTCCGAAGACATTTCCACAGTCATGTGGCCAGCATGATGTTATAGACCACTGTTACCTTCCCACCAAAGTGGTACCTACCGTGTTTTCCCGAAAATAAGACAGGGTCTTATTTTCTTTTGCTCCACAAAATATGGCCTTGGGCTTATTATAGAGGGAGAGCCGTGAGGTGACCATGCTCACGAGCAACCGCCCAGCAAACCCCCTCTCCAACCGGGCAGAGTGCCATTCACTGACCTAGGGGGTATCTCTAAGGCGCCAAGGCATGTCGTGCTCTGCCCGCTTCCCAGCTCACGGCTTGGCACATTAGGGATACCCCCTAGGTCAGTGAATGGAGCTCTGCCCGGCTGGAGAAGGGGGTTGCACAAGTGCCTGTTCCGCCCCCAGCAAGCATGCCTTCCAGCATCACCATGCGCTGGCCCAGCTCTCCCTGCAGGGCCAGGGCACCGCCGCCGCTGCCGCACTCTGAGCATAACTTCTTCTCCAGTTTCCAAACTCCAAAACTTGGCTGCCGAGTCTTCCAGCAGTGGCCACTCTAGGAGTGCTCTCTATGGTTGTGGTCCGGCTGCCAGACAAAGAGTCTTCCAGACATAGAGTCTTCCAGCAGCCAGCCCACAACCATAGAGCGCACTCCTAGAGCAGCTGCTGCTGGAAGACTCAACAGCCGAGTTTTGGAGTTTGGAAGTCGGAGAAGAAGTTATGCTCGGAGCGCTGCAGCGGTGCCTGGCCCTGCAGGGAGAGCTGGGCCAGGGCATGGTGATGCTGGGAGGCATGCTTGCTGGGGGCGGAACAGGCACTCGCACAACCCCCTTCTCCAGCCGGGCACAGCTCCATGCACTGACCTAGGGGATATCCCTAATGTGCCAGGCCACGGGAGCTGGGGGGCAGGCAGAGCGCCACATGGCTTGGTGCCTTAGGGATATCCCCTAGGTCAGTGAATGGCGCTCTGCCCGGCTGAAGAGGGGGTTTGCGGGGCAGCTGCTCGTGAGTGTGGTCACCTCATGGCTGCTTCACCCCTGAGGCTGTGCCCGGCTCTTCAATAGACCGTTCGCAAGGGAGCAGCCACCCAGCAACTCCCCCCTCCAGCCAGGCAGAACGCCACTCCCCAACCTAGCGGTATCTTGAAGGTGGCAAGCAACGTGAGCGCCTTTCCCCCCCAGCTCCCGCGGCTTGGTGCCTTCAGGATACCGCTAGGTCGGTGAGCGGTGCTCTGCCTGGCCGGAGGGGGGAGCTGTTCAGGGGGCTTATTTTGGGGGGTGGGCTTATATTTTTGCCCACGCGAAAAATGTGGCAAGGCGTTTCAGAACAGGTCGTATTTTCGGGGAAACACGGTATTTATCTACTCACATTTGCATGCTTTCAAACTGTTAGGTTGGCGGAAGCTGGGGCATTGCGTGGCACTTGGGTCTTGAATATGGGTTGCCAGCTTTTCAGCCAATAAGCCTAACATTTTAACCACTGAGACACTGTGCTGCCAAATGATGATTAAAGGACATTGTTACATTTCAGTTTTGCTCTCTTGACTTTTAAAAAAAAGACAAAAGGAGAAATGAATAGGTTTGTGCAGCAAAGGCTAAGGGTAGGAATCAATTCTGCAATCAAATTCGTAGTTTAGACAATTCAAATGGTTATCAAAAACTAAACATCTTTAATAGCAAGCCCCATATCTGGATGTCTTAGTGGAAATGGAAATAGGAAAGAAGGAGGAGAAAGATAACCATGTAGTTTTTCTTTAATCACACAGTCACTTTTAACTGCAGGCCATATCTTCAAATTCAGAGTAGCATATGTCATTGTATAATATTCTTTTGATGCCCAAATCCCTTGGTTCATAACCAGCATGATGAAGAAAAATTAATTAAGAGTCAATGTATACTAGTATCCCTCAACAGAATTAGTGTTTTAATATACTGTAAATGCAAATTAAAATTTGCTTTCTTTGTGTGGCCATGCATGATTTAACTTAAAATAATTAATTCTTATTAATGAATTAAATATGGAGCCTACATTTTTCCCAGGGAATTTAGGTTGAAATCATTAGCTATTATAATAATTTTGGAGATTTGATTATAAATAGACTAAATCCACTATTATTGAAATATTTTCTTGGCTGAATGATATTTAAATTTGACAATATGTATTTCATCACATTGTTCTTCTTGTTGTCTCCCATTGATTCCAAATGTTTGTCCTAATATCACATTACCATGCTAAATTTGAAATCACCCCCTCCTCTTTGTCTTATTTGGTCTGGATTTATGTCAAGAACTTACAAAATAATTGTATAAATGTTATTTTAAAGGCACAACAGCTGTTCTCTTCCATGTTAATGATATGTTCTAGGGTTTATTGACTTCTTACTAAAAGAAGTATTTGGGGGTATAAGAGCCCAAGCTGCAGGCCAAATTTATGCCTATTTTTAGCCAAGACTTCCCCCTATAGTAGCTAGATCAATATAATAGACAAACTGAGTTCTCTCTTCATGTTGCGCTAATTCTAGATTAGAGGTGATATAATTAATAAAACCATTGGATTTAATTCCTGGAAGGAACCATGTAGATCATTTAGTCTAACCCAGTGGTGGGTTTCAAAATTTTTTAGAACCTCTTCTGTAGGTGTGGCCTGCTTTGTGGGAGTGGCTTGCCAGCCATGTGACTGGGTAGGAGTGGTTTGTCAGCCATGTGACTGGGTGGGCATGGCCAACTTGTAAAATGTGATGAAACTCACTCTTGCTTAGCAACCAAAATGTTGGCTCAGAAACTCTGGCATTTGAAGCACGCAAGTTACAAGACCCTTGCACCCCTAACCATTTAGAAAAAAAAAACCCAGGGGTGTTCAAACTTGACAGCTTTAAGACTT